>NC_091470.1:17031523-17331523 GCF_036971445.1 Narcine bancroftii | reverse complement strand
TGGCACCTCCTTACCTGACAGTGAAGCCACCAGATAGAATGCTCTCCACCTGTAGAAATTTTGGTGACATGCCAAACCTGCTCAAACCACTGGCGAACCTTCTTCGTGTTTGCATCGACATGGAGGCCCAAGGATAGATCCTCTGAGATGTTGCCTCCCAGAAATGTGACCATTTTCTGCACATAGAGACTAGAAAGAATATGACAGTTCTCTAAGTGGAAACTGGATGATCTTAGGTAAAAGAAATGGAAGGATGTGCTGCAAAGATTGATTGGGTAAAGGTGGGAGGCAGCTCATATACAGAATGAACGAATTGAGCTGAATGGACCAGCGCTTCCCAATAATTTCCATGTAATCTCACGATTAAAAAGTTGGGTTTAAGAGCTAACATTAGCATTTCTCTCTTTGGTGTGTTGTATTGGAAGCTTATTTTTTTGCTTTGATGTAAATAAAAAGCTAAGTAAATTTAATTTAAAACCTATTTGGAATCAAGCAAGCTGAAAGGTGCCAAATATATGGAGAAGCACTGAGTAGCAAAAGGATCTGTGCAATAAGTGATAATGAGTGAAGTGGAGGTGATGGAAGTGACACAATTACGTGAGATGTAATCGCAGGCTGCTTTATAATATTGAGCCAATGCTCCAACTTATTGCAAATACAAATTGTAATCTTTCTCCTTTTCTAATGCTGTTCAATGAAACAAGGATGGTAACTGTCTGAACAACCACTGGTGGGATTGTCCATTTTCAATACAAGAGGCATCAGAGTCAAGCAGGTCCAGGGAATAGTTTCTTAGCCAAAATAGTTCATAATGTGTTGAGCGAGTCTATCGAAAAAGGAGTTTGATGAAGATCGAATTGGCAACAGGCCTTGAGGTTGTGTTCAGGTTCATTTGTATGCACTCTCGGCTACGATGGTCATCCCCTGCTGGGGTGGCAGTAATTGTTCCTGCAGATTCCAGAGCCTACAGTGCATTTGTCTCAATAGGAAAATGATTTAAGGTCTGTAGAGAATGAATCAACCATGGCTCCACGATGCTGAATAGATCTCCCAAACTACTGTGCTTTGAATGTATTTCAGTACACACACACACACACACACACACACACACACACACACACACACACACACACACACACACACACACACACACACACACACACACACACACACACACACACACACACACACACACACACACACACCCCCCCATCACCAAATGATGAAGCCACTGGATCCCTCTTGCCTGTGCCAACACCTTGAAAGAGATGGACAATTTGCCTCGAACCCCTGATCTTTTGCCATGGCTCTCCAATTTTTCCACTTTGAATATTTGTCCATTATCTTTGAAAGAAGATCTCAGAAGAAACACCCTCTTTGGGTGTGCAAAAAGTTGTTTTATATCACTTTGGATCCGGGCTCTTTTGTCCTGTTGGGTGAGGATAAAGCTGATTGTGATAATGTTTATAGCCAACCATCGGTGAGATGAAGAATGATTCACGAGAGCCCGAGGGTTAGCTAACTTCACACCAGTAGAGTGGGACCCACATGTTGCTGTTCAAAGAGCCACAATGGGTCAAATGGACTCTGGAATGATTCTATAAAGGTAATTACACATGTTCCATTTCTTGTTATAAAAATGAAACAACAAATTTTCATCCTTTTTCCCAGAACCATTTTATCTTCCTGAACTATCTGATCCCTCTTTTACCAATGTTGTACAGTAAAATCCTCATTATCCGGCACCTAGGAGGATTGGTAGATACCAGATAAGTGAATTTTCCGGTTGCTTGAGATTGCATGTTGCATGGTTTGGTGAATTAATGATGAGGTGCACCAATTTTGAACTTCTGTATTGTTTTACCAATTTATTTTCCACGATTGTTTTGAATTCTGCAGAACAGGGGTTTTAGTGTATTCCTTTACTCTGTGGTTGTAATGGAGTCCTATAAGATTATTAAAAAATCATTTCCCTTCCTTTAACTTTCATTAATGATATTTCTGAATTCCAACTCAAATCCCAATACCCTTTCCATCAGTGAACATCATCCTTTCCTGTCTACCTGCTCAAAAATTGTCAAACCTCCTTTAGATTGTCACTGAGCCTCAATGTTCAATGTCATTCTTCATGGTGGTGTCTCTCACAAATGGTATCATTTTCTTCACATCCCACACTCCTCATATTCTTTGGATAAGGTTAATGTAGCGGTTAGCACAATACTGTTACAGCACCAGCGACTTGAGTTCGAACCCGGCACTGTCTGTAAGGAGTTTGTATGTTCTCCCTGTGTCTGCATTGGTTTCTTCCGGGTGATCCGGTTTTCTCCCACCCTTCAAAATATATAGGGTTTGTAGGTCAAATGGATGTAATTGGGTGGCATAGGCTTGTGAGCCAGAAGGGCCTGTTACCTTCCTGTATGTCTAAATTTTAAAAACAGTTGTGAGGAAGAAGGATGTCACCTCGTACTTATGAATATGACAATAAACTCTCATCATGCAACATTAATTAATATTTCATGCAGATTGAAATGTTTTTGCTTAATATTTGATGCCTTTGTTTTTAAAATGTAGAAATCTGCTTATTTATTATATTTGGAAGTTTTCTTTATCTGGTAGTTTGGATGTCTTTATTTCATTTATCCCTCTCCAAACCTACCTCCTATTAACCTGCAACCTTTCACTTTGCTCCATCAGCCCTTGGCCTATTTAATCTCCCCTGCCCTTCCAGTCACAAACTTTCCCTTTTGCTCCCTCCTTCCTCTCTCTGCAACTTTGAGAGCTGCTGTTTTTATCTGTGACATTTCCATCTTCTGATGTAAGGTTAGCCACTGAAAACAATAACTCTCTTTCATTCTCCACAGATCTGCTGAGAATATGCAGCTTTTTGTCATATATTTCAGATGTCTTTTTTCTGCTTTTGCAAAATGATATTTGCCTTTTTCATTTCTGCCTCTCTGACAGAACAGCAAACAGGTATCCTGCATACTCGATTTACTTAAGAGGTTGTTCTTCAGAATATAAGCAGTCTTTTTCCCAAACTATGTCCATTCACATTTCTCTACATCAAAACATGCCTCTTTATTACGATTCTCTGCATTCCCAGTGGCCTATTTTTTTTTAAATATGTCTGTATCGCTGATTGTCTGCCTGTTTCACATGCAATAAGTTAAAATAGAGGGAAACAAAAAATAAAATCCCGGCTCAGTTCACTGGAAATGCACAGCTGCCAGCATCCAGTTCTCAAAATGAGGGGTTCTCAAAATCCACCCGAATTTTCCTGATATTTGAGCATAAGAACAAATGGAATTCCATGAAAAATGGCAAAGATGCTTTGTTCCTCTGTAATGTAATAATGAAAGATTGAAGGAATATCTGTGAAAATTTAGAGTGTTTCAGCTCGGAAGCCTTGACTTTGGCCATTCTTTCCCTCCCAAGGAGGCTTCTCCACACACTCAAGTCCTCCAGCAAATTGTGTTTGAACTTCAAATTCCAGCATCTGCAATCTCTGGCGTCTCTATAATTCTCTTTATTGTTCTCATTCGGATTTTCTTTGCTTTTCTCAATGTTGAAATGTGGTCTGGAAGGCAAGGTTTCCCCAGCATATCTCGATTCCTGTCTTCTGCTCAAGGAGCATGTGAGATTCCTGATTCTGTGGGATTGTTATGGTTTGGCCCAAATAGTCGTTGTGTTCTAGAAAATCCACCCTTCTGAATCCATTGACCTTTATCATTCAGGTACCATTAACTTTCTTCATTCAATTTCCTTTTGAATATTTTTTTCCCAGTAGATGTTATTTAACACCCGCCTCAGTTACTCCTACACATTCATTTTCAACCTCCTCTGTAAAAACATTTGCAAGATACTTATTAAGTATCATTGCTTTTCTGACAGCCTTCTTTGTTCCACCTCTTCTTTGAGTATCCTATTAATTCCTGTGTGATTATTAAAGCCTTTGTTATTTCTCTTTATGTTGATTACCAATTATCTGATGTACTCCTCATACATTTCCATTGTGAACATGGATAATTGACTTACTTTCCAAGTGATCATCTACCTATAGGTCACTCTCCTCATGGAGTCACACAGCACAATTCTTGAACTACATGCTGAAGCTTCCAATTCCACTTCATTGCTCTTTCGCTTTACTATTTTGAGAGAAGAGGGGGAGTAGAACAAATGGAATGCTCTGGAGAGTCAGCATAGCCTCAATGGAGTTTAAGTTTTTAAAATTTAAAAAAATGTTTAAAACTAAATCTAAAATTTAAAAATTTTACTTACAGCACAGTAGAAGCCGACTCCAGCCATTGAAACCCGTGCTGCCCTATTACACCCAACTTCACTTACAACCCCATACGTTTTGAAGGGTGGGAGGAAACTGGAGCACCTGGTAACCCACGCGCACATGGGGAGAATGTACAAACTCCTTACAGACAGTGCAGGATTTGAACACAGGTGACTGGTACTGTAATAGCATGGTGTTAACCGCTGCACTAACCTTGCTGCATTTATTGATTCCATGTCATACTTGATACATATATATCTATATCATGAGATGTATGAAATATGACATGGAATTTATAAATGTCTAAAGTGTGCATCACCTACAAGGTGCGCTGCAATGACTTCCCAGGACTTATTTGACAGTAAATATAAACAATATTTCTAAATTCTGACTTCTAAATTAAAATCAAATGTAATTCCTCTCTCTATATTTGCAATATAGAGAGATCCGAAGCATCATTTCTGCGATAAAGCGAGTACTCCTCAGTTTCTCCACTGGAACTATTAAAGAGAAGGTAAACGTGAAGATCTTTTTGATTAGTATGTAATAAGAGGTGGTTTATTATTCACTCTGTGTGGCACAGTCCTGACCAGCAATCTGGAGACTCTGGATCACTTGACAAGACAAGATCATCAGGACTTTTCCGTCATCAAAGTTTCAGACACCCTGATGAAGGGTTCAAGCACAAAACATTGGTTTTGCATCTTTATCTTTTTAACATAAAGTACACTCTTTCACCTGCTGAGTTTCTCTTTCTTTTCTGATTGTCCAGTTCCAACCTCTTTCACCCTGCAAAGTCTTAAACTTCTCCATTAAACCCTTTAATGTGTTTATATTACTGAAAGTAACCGCAGTGTTTCCATCAACTACACTCTTTGTTTTATGGTTCACCCAACCCCCTTGCGGGTGTGAGCCCATTTTATGTGTCATTTGCAAGAATCACCTCTGGGCTCCTCCACTTCGAGCTTTCGAGACAGCCCCAGTTGACATCAGTCCACAGCCATCTCTCCATCTCCCTGGGCCCTGCACAAAGAGGTCTCCATTTTCCATCTTCCTTTGAGCCTTCTTAAAATCTGTCCCTTTTGTTCAAGCGTCTCTTTGTGTGATTCTGTTTTGCTCCTGAGAGTTATGCTTTATTGGTCAAAAGGGACAACATACAGCAAAACTCTGATAATCTGACATCCTTCGTTATGCCAAATTAGCTGATTTTCCAGATTATTGGATGTTACCCATGTTAAGATCAAAGCACACTTTCATTTCAGTGTGTCGTAGAAGTTAATGCAACACGATTACAGTACCAGTGACCCAGATTTGAATCTGGCACGATCTGGAAGGAGTTTGTACATTCTCCCCATGCCTGTTTGGGCTTCCTCCAGATGCTCCAATTTCCTCCCATCCTTCAAAACATACCAAGGGCGGCACGGGCTCTTGGGCCAGAAGGACCTGTTTACGTTTTATTTTAAATAGTAATTTTTTCCATTGAACCCAGTGAATTTAAATGAAATACATCATCACTCTGGACTCGACTGCAGTTGTCAACCCATTCATGTTCCTGATCCATTGTCTTCCAGACCCCAACTCTGGCTTCACCCAGCCCATGATTATGACCCCAGCCCTGGTTCTTGCTTGCCCTCAGTGCCTCACCTCACATTTCGGGTTAACAAGTGAACCGTGTGCCAACTGTGATTTCCTGCTTATTAGAGTTTTACAGCTCCACGCTGACAGTCATCTCGGAAAATGGATGTACTTGAGAGGAACATGGGTTAGAGTTTTACAGCTCCACGCTGACAGTCATCTTGGAAAATGGATGTACTTGAGAGGAACATGGGTTAGAGTTTTACAGCTCCACGCTGACAGTCATCTCGGAAAATGGATGTACTTGAGAGGAACATGGTATTAAATTGTCATTAAATTTAAATTTAGAAATAGAACACGGTAACAGGCCCCTCCAGCCCACGAGCCTGTGCCTAAATACCCCAATTTAATGTACAACCCCCATTTGTTTTGAAAGGTGGGAGGAAACCAGAGCCTCTGGAGAAAACCCACGCAGACACAGGGAGCATGTACAAACTCCTTACATACAGTGCCGGATTCGAACCCGAGATGTTGGTGCTGTAACAACATTGCGCTAACCACTACACTAACTGTTCCGCCTCCAGAGATCATTTGTTTCTATGTCTTGGATATTGAAGCTAAGATTCTAAAAGTAGTGTATAGTATGGAACTGTACGGACAGGTCCTTCGGCCCAATTCGTTCATGCAGTCTAAGTTGGCATTCTGGGCCAGTCCTATTTGGTTACATTTGGTTCATTACCTCCTCAGCCTTTCCTACCCTGATACCTGTCCAAATGCCTTTAAAATGTCATACAGTAATTGTACGCACCTCCGGATAAGGACTATCCTCTGAGTGAAAAATGTACCCCTCAGACCCTCTAAGTTTCTCCCCTTTCTCCTTCACCCAGTGCCCTCTGTTTCTAGAATCGTTTACCCTGGGAAAAATATACCATGGCCGTGGAAAGAAGCAAACATGTTGGATTTCACATCGGACATCAACAAAAAAATTAGCGAGAAGTGAATTCTGCTGAGAAGTTAGTTGGTGTTTTGTACAAACCAGCATTTGGAGCAAACACCAGGAGTGATCAATGAGCATCAACCCAGGCACCTTTCTGAATAGACACACTGATACACTTATTGTCAGCATTTTTATATTCCTTTCTAAATTGACCTGAATAGGCCGACAATTAAATTCTTTATTTTTCGACAGAGATAAAACTCTGATGCCATATAGAAATCTTCCATTCCACTGTGGAATGCTCTGCCACAGAGGGTGGTAGAGGCAGATTCGCTGATTATGTTCAAAAGAGGGTTAGATAAGACTCTAGTGGGCAAAGGAGTTAAGGGTTATGGGGATAAGGCTGGAAAGGGGTACTGATGGTAGTGATCAGCCATGATCTGTAAAATGGCGGTGCTGGCTCGACGGGCCGAAGGGCCTACTCCAGCTCCTATTGTCTATTGTCTATTTTGATTTTAGGCCTGGCAAGAAGATTAATACAAATTTAACCATGCAGGTCCTTTTGGATAACTGGTTGTAGAGCTCGTCGAAAGAACCAAAGACTTGTTGATCCAAACCAAGGCTTTTATTAGCAAAAGACAGGAGCTCTTCACAGGTGGCCGACCAGTCCGGAATGATCCGACCTGGCTAGGGACACAACCCTTTAAGGCCCAGACAATAGGCGTGGCTTAGCTCTCAGCCAATCGCTGTAAGCACAGTCTAGATACAGTAACTATATACACTGTGTACATTGGTGATAGATCTGTACTATCACACTGGTAAAAGGAAACCTCAACTACTCTGTCCATTCTGCCAAAAAACAATGCTCTTATAAAAGTTCCCTGAGCCTGTAAATTTTATTGTCTCCACAAAGGCCGGCTGGATCTCTGTGTGAACATCTTGCCCTACGAATCATCAAGGACCCTCACCACCCAGCACATGCTCAGTTCTCGCTGCTGCCATCAAGAAAGAGGTCTCGGTGCCACAAGGGCGGCACATTTAGCATAGAGGGTGGCCTGGTTAGCTTAGCGGTTAGCACACCGCTGTTACAGCGCCAGCATTCAGGACCGGGGTTCAAATTCCATGCTGTCAGTAAGGGGTTTGTACGTTCTCCCAGTGTCTGTGTGGGTTTTCCCCAGGAGCCTCAGTTTTCTCTCACCATTTAAAACATACCGGGGTTGTAGGTCAATTGGGTGTAAATTGGGCGGCACAGGCTTGTGGGCTGAAACGGCCCTGTTACCGTGCTGTATGTCTAAATTTAAATTTAATTTCATTTAAAAGTTAGAAACTCGCACCACCAGGTTCAAGAACAGCTGCTACCCCTCTACCATCAGACTTGTCAACAACAATCTCAATCAAGCACTTTTGTACTTTATAGATTTTATTTCTCTCTGTATCGCACAGTCGGTTTGCTTAGGTTTTTAACATATTTTTGTCATACTCAATGAGGATAAGATCACTCAATCGGATGGATTGCATCCACAGATTTAAAAATTATCAGGGGAAGTGATAGTACAGCCAATACCACACATATTTAATAATTCACCGGTAAAAGTTGATTGCCAGAGGCCAGAAATTAGCTGATGTAGTAGCTATATTTAAGAAAATTCCCAGGGAATTACAGGCCAATTGGCTTAAAACCCTTGGTAGGAATGGAATAAGCTCGAGAAACAATAAATAGGGGAAAGAATAGTCAGTGTGGATTTCAGAATGAATGGTCTTACTCTATTCAAGTTTTTCAAGAGATAATGGAGAGAGTCATCTGAGGAGATCGAACATACATAGAACATGGAACATTGCAGCACAGTGCAGGCTCCACGGCCCACAATGTTGCGCTGACCTATATAAACTTACTCAACAAACTAAAACCCTTCCCACCTCACATCCATAAATCCTCTATTTTTCTTGCATCCATATGCCTAAGAGTGTTTTAAATGCCCCCATTGTACCAGCTTCCATCACCACCCCGGCAATGCATTCCAGGCACCTACTACTCTCGGTGTAAAAATCTTACCCCTGAGGTCTCCCTTAAACGTTCCTCCCTCCACCTTGTGCAGATTTACTCTGGGGTTTGCTACTGTCGCCCTGGTAAAAAGTGCTGGCTGTCCACCCTACCTATGCCTCCCATAATCCCGTAGACCTCTATTAAGTCACCTCAGATCCTTCTTCAAAAGAGAAAAGCCCTTGCTATGTTCGCCTTACCTTACAAGGCTCATTTTCCAATCCAGGTAACATCCTGATAAAGCTCCTCCGCACCCTCTCCATAGCTTCCACATCATTCTTGGAATGAGGTGACTAGAACTGAGCACAATGTTCAAGTGTGGTCTTACCAGAGATTTATAGAGATGCATTGAATTCAGAGAGCAAATTATCTGTTTCCCTGTTGATTGACGGGGAAACTGGTCATTTAGTAACATTCAGAGAAATGATGGTGGGAATATGGAAGTCATCACCACCGAGAGGAATTGAGATCATGTGCTTACTGCACTTCAGGGGAGACCTCACCAGCAGGGAATGAAAGGCTATTTGATAGATTTGGATGAGATAGATGGAAGGACATGTGAATGAGGCATAAACATGATCATTGCCTTGTTGCCCTGAATGGTCTTTTATGTGCTGTGCATCCCATAGAAGTCTGTAGAGTTAGATCAATGTCAACTAATGCAATAAGTCACATCGGTGAACCTGTGCAGAGCCCATCAATCATGTCATGGTAGCTTAGCAACCCTTGCTTTTGAAAGTTATCACAGAGATTTGTACATATAAATAACATTACTGATTTATTGTTGAACATCATCATTATCAGAATGTCCTGAAGTAAATTGGTAAATTGGAGCATTTGTTATTCTTCTGTATTTTTGTGATAGTACAGATCTATCACCATTGTATATAGTGTATATAGTTACAGTATCTAGACTGTGCTTACAGCGATTGGCTGAGAGCTTAGCCACACCTACTGTCTGGGCCTTAAAGGGTTGTGTCCCTAGCCAGGTCGGATCATTCCGGACTGGTCGGCCACCTGTGAAGAGCTCCTGTCTTTTGCTAATAAAAGCCTTGGTTTGGATCAACAAGTCTTTGATTCTTTCGACGAGCTCTACAATTTTTGACTGTTTTATGTTCAGTGAACAGTTCTATTGATACTATGCCTCCGTATCAGTGCTGAGAACCTCTACCGGCTGCTCCTGCCATTGACCTAATCCTAGTTGTTAGGAAGTTCTGTCCGTGACATATTCCTGGAGGTGCAGCGATTGTGCAATGCCGAGTTGAACCAATCACTTCAGAATATATTTTATCACAGTAAAGCATCACAAGATGTTGACAGAAAGATTTGGTAAGGAGTCACTTCGAGAGAAAAGACTCAGATTTATGCGGCATGGAAACAGTCCCTTTGTCCCAACGCATCCATGCTGAACTATGAGCTCGTCCTATGAGCCTGTGTTTGACCCATACTTCTCATCCATTCCTGTACCTGTCTAAATGATTTTTAAACATTGCAATCATACTTGCTTTTACCACTTTGTCTGGCATTTCATTCATCATGTCCACCACACTCTGTCCAATAGCATTCCTCTTCAGGTCACCTTTTATAACCATATAACCCTATAACCATTTACGGAGCGGAAACAGGCCATGTTGGCCTTTCGAGTCCGCACCGGTTCACTGATTTTGTGCGCCCTCTTCAGGCACTGGTGATTTTAAGTGTAGTGTATCTTTGAGAATTTTAACATCTATCCATAGGTACTCTGTACTTTGGATGTGAAATCTCATATTAAAATATTCAAAAACATGGGCTGTGTGGGAGAAGCCAGTGAGTGGCCGTGGACATCTGTTCCCTTTCCCTTTAAATTCATGCTCTTTAGCTCTAGACTCCTCTATCCTGGGTAAAAAAGGACTGTTATCCATGTCCTTCATGATTTTATCCACCTTGATAAAATCAGACAGTGAGTTGGCCTGCTTTAGAGGCTGTGTGGTTCCCAAAGGTTCAGCAATGAATCTGTGAAATGGAGCCAGCGACAAGCCAGGATCATGCGTTTAGCCATCACTTCTTCAAACCACATCCCCAGCAATGCCTGGCAGCCTGTGTGTGCTCTCAAAAGCGTGTTTCACTATTGTGTACGAGCACTTAAAGTGGACAGGATTGATTTATATAATTAAGCTTATTTTAACATTTACGAAATTGATAATAAAAATGTATTTTTAATTCCACGAAGCTGCTCTCTATTAATTAGAGTTTGAGATTTTTCAGCTCAGAAACAGGCCTTTCTGTTCATCTTTTCCTCCTATGGACAAGGTGAGACCTGCTGAGTTCTTTCAATATTTTTGTGTTTCTACTACAAATGCAGCATCTGCAGACTTAGTGCTTGACTCCTGTCTGTCCATCTAGTCCATGCCAGCCAAGTTGTCTACTGAAGCTCGTTCCACTTGCCTGCATTTGCTTCATATCCCTCAAAACATTTCCAAATGAGAGAAGTATCCTTCCACCACCTTTCACGTGAAAAATTCAGTTGGAACAGAAGTAGGACACCTGGCCCATTGAGCCTGCTCCACCTTTCAATAAGATCATAGGGAGTTCTCACTGTGGACTCAGTGCCATTTAACTGAATGTTCCTAATGAATCTAAATTCCCCTAATTTTCAGAACCCTAACTACCTGTGTCTTAAATGCAGTAAATGAGGCAGCCTCCACTGCTTCTTTGGGCAGACAATTCCACAGATTCACTACACTCTGAGAAAAGCAGCTCCTCCTCATCTCCATCCTAAATCTACACTCCTGAATCTTGAGGCTACGTCCCCCTAATTCTAGTCTCACCTGCCAATAGAAACAGCCTCTCTGCTTCTATCCTGTCTATTCCATTAATAATATTATTTGCCCCTGTTCGATTCCTATGTATCTTTCTAAACTCCAGTGAGTTCAGTCCCAGGTTACTCAGGCTCTTCCATAAGCTAACTCTTTCATTTCTGGAATCAACCTGGTGAACCTCCTGTGTACCACCATAGCCTTTCTCAAGTTAGGAGACAGGAGCTGCACGCAGTCCTCCTGGTGTGGAGTACCCTGTCCAGTTGCAGCAGGACCTTCCTGCTCTAACCATGATTCCTTTAATTATAATAACCAAAATCCCACGTGCTTTCTTGATTACCTGGCGCACTTGCAAACTAACTTGTTGTGATTCATGCACAAGCACTCCCAAGTCTCCCTACACAGAAGCACAATGCAGTTTTACACCATTTGAATAATAGTCTGATCTAGTCATTTTTATTCTAAAGTGGATGACCTCACATTTACCAATATTGTACTCCAACTGCCAAAGCCTTGCCCTCTCAACCTGTCTTTATCTTGGCATCCTCTACACAATTTGCTTTTCCACTCCATTTACTGTCGTCAGTGAATTTAGATACACGATACTGGCACCAATCCTTGCAGCATTTCACCGGCCACACAGGATGCTGGAGACTGGAGACCGACAGATGAATGGCTCGCACCAGGCTGCTGGAGACTGGCTCATGGGAATCAGGATTTGGGATTGGGATTTATGAGGATGCTGGAGGAAAGAAGGGCTCCTGAAGGCTCTCATCTTCCTGATTGTGTTGGAGTTTTGGATCTGAGAGCTCGGGTTCGCCAATGGAGAGGACAGGAGGCTGTGTGGCTGCAGAGCTTGTGAGAGCGCGAGAGGCAAAACCAATGACTGTATCTCTGCAGGGAGTCTCTCTTGCTTTTCTTTCTCCGACTGGTGTGGGCGCTGGGCGAGAAGCACCAGTTTGTTTGCCTTTACGGCAAACAAAAGTCGACAAATGTTGTGTATTCCTGTTCATGACAATAATGGTATCTTGATTTACCAATCAGAGAAACACCCATTGATCATAACTCTCTGCCTTCTGTTGGTTAACCAGTCATTAATCCATACTAATACATTATCCCCAACTCTGTATACCTTGATTCTCGGAAGTCTTTTATGCAGCACTTTTTTGAACACCTTCTGTAAATCTAAATATATCCCCTCTCTCCACTGGACTTGTTATATCCTCAAAGAACTCCAGGAGGTCTCGGTTCAAGAACAGTTTTCTTTTCTAATGGCTATCAGGCTCTTGAAACTTCCCTCACTCCCCTGACCCTAAAAGACTTCAGGACCACCAGAAGGTCTGCCTGCACAATTGGAGCATCACTCTTCTTGTACAAACTGCTGCGGTGAATTTATCTGGCCTTTTACATTTTTCTGCTTGGCATGCTATTGTAATTTAATTGATGCTATTGTAGTTCGTGCACCTTACGCACATGTGTGGCTGCAGCAAGAAAGAATTTCAGTGCATCTGTACATTGTACCTATGAACTGACAATAAATTCTCAGCATCCATCATCACCGAGTGAAAGCTAACCTCCCCTTGCTGAGTCCATGCAGCATCTGACTGATGGAACAATTTCATTCCCCATGTCTCGCTATTTCTTACTTCATCATTTGGGCGTTAAGATAATCTGCCAAAAGTTACCTGCCTTTTTTAAGCAGGGGAGTTACATTTTGCCAAGCCAGTTTTGAGTTCAAGAAATTTGTTTCTTTTGTATCTCATGTGCCTTAACCTTCTGGACCAGCCTGTCATGTGGGATCTGGTTAAATGCCTTACCAAAGTCCATTCGGACAATATCTACCGCCTTGCCATGAACAAAATTACTGGAGAGGCTCAGCAGGTCATATAAGGTATCAGGCCTGAGCCTTGAAGACTGTCACTTGTGTGACCTGCTGAGTTACTCCAGCACTTTTGTTGTACTGACTAGCCCCCAGCGCCTGCAGATTTCTCGTTTATCTTTACCCTGCCTTCTCTTTAGTAATCCTTAAAAACACATAATTAAAAACAGAAGATGGTGCGAAACAAGGAAGTCTGCAGACGCTGTGATTGCAGTAAATTCTCAGAAGTGCCGGAGAAGCTCAGCAGGTACCGCAGCATCCATCGGAGGTAAAGATATATAACCAATGTTTAGGGCTGAGCAAAAAGCAAACAGGTGCCTGACTAAAAAGTAGGAGGAGGAGGGAAGAAAGGGCAGAGTCAGGACCACAGGCCAACAGGCAAGAGGCCATAGGATAGGAGGGAGGAGAGCACAACTGAAAATGGATCACGGGAGAGGTAGGTCCATGAAGGTAGAACTGGAAAAAAGCAGACATAGAAACATAGAAGATAGGAGCAGGAGTAGGTCATTCGACCCTTCGAGCCTGCTCCGCCATTTTCCCATTCAACGAGATCATGGCTGATCTTAAAATTCAGTACCCCGTCCCCGCCTTCTCTCCGTAACCTTTAATACCCTTATACTGAAGAAATAGATCTAATTCCCTCTTAAATAGATTTAATGTACCTGCCTCTACTGCCCTCTGTGGCAATAAATTCCACAGATTCACCACCCTCTGGGTCAAGAAATTCTTCCTCATCTCGCTCCTAAATGGTTTGCCTATTATCCTCAAACTATGGCCCCGGGTTCTGGATTTTCCCATCCTTGGAAACATCCCATCTGCATCCATTCTGTCCAGTCCTGCCAGAATTTTATAGGTCTCTATGAGATCCCCTCTCAATCTTCTAAACTCCAGACTGAGGGATAGGGAAAAAGAGGGACCCAAGGGGTGGGGAGCCAGAGGGCAGGATATATGAAAGGTGAAGGAAGAAAGCCTTTAAGAAAGGTCCACAGCAAATTACTAATCTTTCTTCATGACCATTGATAAATGTCAGTTTTTCAAATCTGAACTTCAGAAATCCAGTACGTTATTTTTCCCTTGGAAACGTTGGGCAACACAGGTTCATAGTGATAGAGTCAGCACCTCAGGGTGCCAGAGACCCAGGTTCAGTCCTGACTTTGGCTTCCTGGTGTATGATGTTTGCCCCTTCTCATTGTGGCCACATGGGGTTCCTCTTGGTACTCCCATTCATTTGCACGTCCCGAAGACTGGCAGTTTGTTGGTTAAACTGGCCACTGTAATTGCCCCAAGTATTCAAGTGGGTTGGTGAGAATGTGGGGAGAATGAAAATTGGGATTAATATAAGATTTGTATCAATGGACAGAGTGAAATGTAGAAAAAAAAGAAAGGTGAATTAAATCTTCCTTTTCATTGAAGACTCTATTCCAGCGTCAGCGACCGGGACGAGGGTTCAAATCTGGTGCTGCCTGTATGGAGTTTGTATATTCTCTCTGAGTCCATGTGGGGGTTCCCCAGTTTCCTGCCACCATTCAAAGCACGGGTGGGGTGCAGATCAGTTAGTTGGAATTGGGCAGCATGGGTTTGCGGGCCGAAAGGACCTGTTACTATGCTGTATGTTTAAAGTAAAAATTAAATCAGTGAGTGCATTAATTCTAGCAAAAGTCAAGGAACTGGTTGCAAAGTAAGCTGTTGGTCAACCGACTGAAGAATCCACTTGGACATGATGGACTAAAAATAGTGTATAGGCATGGAAAATTGGAAAGCAGTCAATAATCTGGCAGTTCTCTATGAAACCACCAGCCAGCTGGCATCATCCAAGCTGATACCTGGATGGAAGCCAGTGTAGAACAGCAATAGGTGGATAGAATTTGGTGTGAATTAGGATAATGACAGAAAAAGAAAATTGCATGTGTTCAAGCTCACGGAAGGCATAAGATCTCTTTCACCCCATGGAATTGATTGTGGGGCAATGGTGTGAGGAATTGCAGAGAAAAATCAGATGAGCCTTCAGAAAATACGTTCACGTTACTGATCACCTCTGATCATTCATGACGTGAATGTTGAACATGGAAGAAAATGTAATCTGAGCACAATCCATTTCTTCTCGCTTGGCTGTGGGAGGCGGGCATTTAAAGGATGGACGCATTGAACATGAGCAACTATGACGCAGAGCCATTGGCAGGAGAGTCGCGTGTTAAAACCGTTTGTAAAGTGGAAATATCGACCCTAAAGCAACTGCTGGTGTTAGTTTGAGCACCAGTAGGATTTGGTGTGATTAAGGTGGAGAGGACAGTACATTTGACTTAACTACACTCAATCTGATTTAGGAATGGTTCCTTTGACAATGGATTGTCCAGTGTGGGAAGATTTCCAATTCCAACCATGCTTAACATTAAAAGGTACCTTTGAAATTGAAGGACACAATGTGCCCATTGACTATGTTAAAAATAATCAAGACGTCAGGAATGGAGCATCCGAATCCAATTCAGTTGAAAATATTCATCATTTAACCTCATGCCTCCTCCTGCCTTACTTCTACCAGCCCTTCAATGAGTCACCTGACTTGTCCATCATTTGTGGTGTCCCACCTCCCCAGGCCATGTTCGAAAAAGATGAACACTTTATCTGTCTGAACCCCTGAGTTCCTCAACAATTTTTTGTTTGCTTAAGATTCCAGCATCTTCACCTCTTGTGCCTTTTCATTTTGTTTCCCAATTGATCAGTCAAAATATGCAGAAGACCCGGGTTCAAATCCAGCACTGTCTGTAAGGAGTTTGTATATTCTCCCTGTGTCTGTGTGTGTTTCCTCCAGGTGCCTGGTTTCCTCCCACCCTTCAAAACGTACTGGGATTGTAGGTTAATTGAGTGTAATTGGGCGGCATGGGTTCAGCTTCTACCATGCTCTGAACAACATTTAAAATTTAAATTTAAATATGCAAAATAGTAAATAACTTTAAATAAAACCACATTTTTAAACACCTTTGCGATTTTTTCACCAAGATTTGGTCCTAAAACATCTTGGAAATTCACCATTAATTCCTAAACTGTCAGGTTGATTGAGATACCTCACCAGCCCATGGCATTATCTCAGTATGGATCAACAAATGTTTCAAGTTCCTCCTGGGTTAATGCAAACCAATACTATTCATAAATTTGATTCTTTTTCCTGTTCAACTAATAGTTTCAGAAATCTGCTCATCACAAATTCAAAACATCCTTTGCCGATAAGCTCCCTGTGGCTTGAAGCAGATGCATGGAATTATTTACAGTTCTCTACAAGAGGAGTATCATTGCCTGAATCTGTCACCGCTTTTGAAATGTTTGCAGAATTATGCCAACAGGTGCTTCAAACATATGATGCAGTGTGTTTTATTTTCAACTGCAAAACATATTTGCTTGAGTTTATCAAATAAAGGTGTTTTGAGGGCAATGTCCTTGGCCTGATCACCTTCAAGCCTCATCACTGATTTTCCTACTATCCACAGGGTCAGGTGTTTGCTGTTTGTTTGCACAGTGTTTGCTTCATCTGGAACTTTTCGTGTCATGACATGACCAATACGTGCAGGCAGCAAGGCTTGATGGGTGAACAGTAAGAGCTATGGAAGACATACCTGCACAAATCCCAGACAATCATCAAGAGAGAATTTAACCATCCCTTCTTAACATTCATTCATTGGCATTACGTTGTACATCTAACCAGCGGTTCTCGACCTTTTTTCTTTCCACTCACACACTACTTTAAATATTCCTTCTGCCATTGGTGCTTAAGGTGGGATGTGGGTGGAAAGAAAAAGTTTGAAAACCACTTTTTTTTGTACCTAATTGACTTGTATGCGCACCATTTCATAACTCCAGAGGAAACTGCCCAATGACAATTTTTCTCAAGCAAAATAGTTCAGTAACAATTGGGTCTAGAGCAGTAGTTCTCAACCTTCCCTTCCCACTCACATCCCACCTGAAGCAATCCCTTCCTAATCACAGAGCACCGATGGCTTAGGGATTACTTAAAGTGGGATGTGAATGGGAAGAAAAAGGCTGAGAACCACTGATCTACATCTTGGGTTGACAATTATCCAGCTTAGTTGAGCCAGGCACATTACCCTTGTGGCTGATGAGCAGCTAAGAAACTAGTATTGTATGGTGAACAGCTCACCTCCTAACTCCTCAGTGTATAATCCAGAATTGTAATGAGACGCTCACCACTCTATTGGAAAATGGCAGCTCCATCACACTCAATCCATCTGATTGAGCAGGCCACTGATTGGACCATTATCCAATGCTTTGAACATTCACGCCCTATGACATAGCACACTATGACTGCAGTAGGGTGTGCGGAGGTCTCTCTTGGTGGCATTGCGCAGGCTTGTCTCTTTTTTCTGGGACTAGCTTGGGCGACAAGGGTAAAAGACTGAAGTAAATGCTGAGTCACACTTCATCTGGATTTGGACAAATTTATCGTCATTGCATCAAAATTCAGCAACTTCCTTGCCAATTGTATTGTGGGAGCCATCTCACTGGACAAACTGGCTTGCTTCGAGAATGAGTGTCATTCTTGGCTGCTTGCCACATTGCGTTAAGGAAGAGTGTGAAGAAAAAGAAAATGTTGTATTTGCTTTTCATTTTCGGGAGGCATTATTTCCCATCCCTAAATGTCAACCAGCATTTTGTGAAACCTTGCATTCATTCAATGATGGCCTCACAATGCTGTCAAGTAAAGAGCCTCAGGATTTAGACCCAGTGACAATAATGGGCTGACAATGTATTTCTGAGTCAGCTTGTTGGGTGATATGGTTGCAATATCCTGGTGAAACCTTTCACCGTGTTCGTCACTGACCGCACCAAGATCAGCAGGGAGGACGTCCAAGTGTGAATGCAGAGAATGAATGTTCAATGGACATGTTGCACTTAATAGTTTTAAGCAGACTTAGAAGAAAACAGAAAATCACAAAAATAGGTTACATTTAAAAGAAACATGATAATAATACACGATAATAAAATTTTAAGGTGATTTTCGTGATCAGCAGCTCAAAATCCATAAATGCACCTGTAGAGCTCGTCGAAAGAATCAAAGACTTGTTGATCCAAACCAAGGCTTTTATTAGCAAAAGACCGGAGCTCTTCACAGGTGGCCGACCAGTCCGGAATGATCCGACCTGGCTAGGGACACAACCCTTTAAGGCCCAGACAATAGGCGTGGCTTAGCTCTCAGCCAATCGCTGTAAGCACAGTCTAGATACAGGAACTATATACACTATGTACATTGGTGATAGATCTGTACTATCACAGCACCCAAAAGTATTGAGGAAGAAAAACCTTCATTGTCCAGTATTATCTGGACTAGAATAGAACACAGAACTGTACAGCACAGGAACGGGCCCTCCAGCCTACAATGTCTGGACCGAACACAAATTCAACTACATCTCTTCTGCCTGCACACGATACATATCCCTCCATTCCCTGCATTTTCATGCCTCGATCTTGTATGCTACCATAGTATCTGCTTCAACCACTACACCTGGCGACCCACTCCAAGCACCCACCACACTCTGTGTAAAAAAAAAATGTCCCGAACATCTCCTTTACACTCGTTCCCTCTTGTTTTAAATGTGTAACCTCCAGTATTTGAGATTTTTACCCCGGGATAAGGATTCTGACTGTTTACTCCCTCAACACCTCTCCTAATTTTATAAGCTTCTGTCTTGATTCCCCTGAGCCTCTGACGCTCCAGAGAAGACAAGCCAAGTTTGTCCAAAGTCTCCAGGCCCCATTATAGCAAATCCTTTTGTTCCCTTCCCAAAGCGCCACGTCTTTATAATGAAGCAACCAGAACTGTAAACATTGCATTCGTAGAATTTGCAGTTTAAATCCAAAAGAAATGGTTTGGGAGTTCTAGTTGTGTTTCATTTGGAAAGTCTGAACCAATAAAGAAAACTTCGTTCTTGCTAAGTGACAACTAGTTTTATTTCTAGTATTAGTCATAACACTGGCAGATTTACTTTACCTTAGTTAATTTTCTGAACTAGAAATTCAAAACCTTGGATTAAGATGTGGTTATAAATGTTCAAACTCCATTGTGTAACTTTAATTAAATTAATATCAAAAAAACTGCAGGTGGTCAAAATCTGAAATTGAAACAGAAAATACAGGAAAATGCCAGTTCACAGATCTGGGTTCGAATTCGACCATAAGACAGAGGAGCAGCCCATCGAACCTGCCCTGCCATTCAGTCATGAGATGATGCATGGTCCCACCCAGCACCACTGCCCGGCCTTCGCCCCATATCCTTTGATGCTCTGGCTAATGAAGAACTTATCAGTCTCTGCCTTAAATGCACCCAGTGACCTGGCCTTCACAACCACCTGTGGCAACAAATTCCATAGATTTTCCACTCTCTGGCTGTAAAGATTCCTCGGCATTTCTGTTCGAAGCAGGCACCCTTGAATCTTGAAGTTGTCCCCTCTTGTCCTGGACTCTCCCACCATGGGAAACAACCTTTCTACATTGACTCTGCCCTTGCGTTTGAACAGTCAAAATGTTTCAACGAGATTCCTCCTCATTCTCCTAAATTCTAATCAGTACCGGCCAAGAGTGGTCTGTCCCTTTGTTTCAGTACATTAGACCTTCACTCCAATATTATGTCATAGATTTGATGTGCTATGTGACCACATTTAATGTATTATATCTCCACTTAGCTTCAGTACTTTAATCCTTGATGATACTTTACTGCTTGTTAAGTCAATTTCGTAAAGTGTAACAGAATGAGAGCTTTTCTGCAACTCTCACATAGTTTTTCCACTTCATTTGAGAATTAAATGTATTGATATAACAATAGAGACACAGGAAAAGCATTTATGGATATTGGAATCTTCCAGCACAGCTGTTCATTCTGTCCTTGGCCCCTGTGGTCCCTGTTCATTTCCCTCCAAATCATCACAAAATTCCTTTTCTTAAAATTATTATGTGAATGAAAATATAACACATTGTTTTAACATGAAATTTCAAAATGGATTTCGGCTTAGACAACCATCAGACAAGAAAAAAATTCTTGGTAAAAGATTGACCTCATTACTTCATTTTAATAGGCTTTAGTGACCTGGAGCTAAATTTATATTTTGTTCCATTCAGACCATAATTAATCTTTTGGAGAATGAGCTTGCGTGACAAATATTTTCTACGTTTGAGTAGAAAGGAACACCTGGGCTAAGTTTAGTTTACTTGGTGGGAGTCTGAAGATTATTTTAAAAATATACAGTAAATCTCATTTCGGTCCTGAGGAGAACAGTGGTATTGAATGATAGGTAAAATCAAAATACTACTTAATTTTTACTCCTTGAAATCTTTGCTCTTTGGACTGGATATGTCCCATGGACACTGACTGGACCATGCCGTAATGAATCAAGGAATTCTTGGGAACTGACCATGTAATATTGCATGGTTGCAGAGAACTGGCTGTTTTAATTTCCTCCGCCCATCCCATGACTCACAAGAGGCCTCAATTGGCAACACATGATGAGGATAATGAGTTTATTCTCAAATACAAGGTCCAAGGTTCCTTTGTGTCATGTAATAACACATTACAAAAATGTAACATCATGATATATTTTAACTTTTGCCTGCAATAAGGCAAGGAATCAATATTAGTATTGCCTGGCGCCCCTTATGGTACAAGAGAAAGAGAAACCAAAGAGAGCCTCCTTCAGAGTCCCTGATTGTCCAGCTCTCCTGCAGCCTTTGGAGCCGTGAAGACTCCTGTTCGATTCATTGGCAACTTGAGCTCCAGACCCAAGGTTCTGATACGATCAGGAAGCCTTCAGCGCCTGAGGCCACCCGTAAGCCCTTCTTGCCCTCACCACACACTTGAATCCTGGTTCTAATACTTCCCATAAGCCAGTGGCCTGTATGCGTCCCCGCCACCGCAAGTTGCCTGCAGCCTGTGTGGGTCCCTCAGCCGCTGAGCCCTTTGCTGGTCTGTAACCGTGGTCACTGTCCTGTAGGGTCGTCGCCCATGTTTCGCTTTCTCAACGGAGGGTGTTTCTCCCTAATTCTCGTGCCTTGCACCAGTCTACTACTCACCAGGATTCTGCAACTCCATGTGCCCGCTACCAAGCACAGGCACTGCCATCTTGGGCACAAACCTTGCGGTTGCAGGATTTTACTTACATTTAACAGGACATTTAAATCCTGTACGAAGCTGTCGGCATTAGGTCTGGGAGTTTGAACCCTTCGCAACAGTGTTGTGTCTCTGCTCTCCCGTTTCCGCACCAGTGGCAATACTTTCGTGGCAGCAGGCCCACCATACTTTTAGTACATAAGTGCATTGGGCATCTGCACCTCAAGTCTTCCATGATGCAGCCAAACAGGTACTTCTGTTTAAAAAATGAAATCCAATAGTATGCATTAAATTATCCCAGTATGGAAATAGAAAATAAATATAAAAGTTCAATAATAAATATTCACAGTTACTGTTAGTGCAGGAAAAAAAGTGGTGCTTTAAATGTGCAGACAGGTCTTTTTGTGGTGCTTGAATAGTTTATGGTCAGGGTAGAAAGGGGAGCTTCACAAACCTGATAGTGGTTGGAAAAATACAGTTCTTGAAACTAGACAAACTGGACTTTGGGCAAAACAAAAGCAGCAGGAGGAAGTTGTGACCAGGGGAGATGGGATCCTTTATCATGTTGGCTGTCTTCTGAAGGCAGTGCCTGACAGAGACTAAAGCTGGCCTCAGGTTGAGGAAGATAAAGCCCTTTCCATGGACAGTCCTGGTGCCTTTGTAATTGCATGGGCTGTAAAAGGCATTTTTTTTCTATTCACAAATATCTCGGGTTGAAAATCTGAATAGAATCGGGGAAAATATAATTATTGTTTAAAAAAATATTCATTTCACTCATTTGATTAACATGAATATGGACAAAATGAAAAATGCTATCTTACTGATAAAGTTTGTCACATCTTTCAATCAAGAGGGGTCTCGTTAGGTTTACTACTAGAATACTAGTAGTTCTAGAACACAGGGAAGAGAAGAAATAGTTATGCAGTCGATGGATCATGGAACCATCACAACGTAGAGACTGCTGTGACTCTATCGAATAATCCACTCCCTTGTGATCCACCCACATCCCTATCAATGGGAAACGTCTGTACTGAGTCTCACTGGAAAGAATGGAAGACGCAGGCTTCAGTGCAACTTTTACTTCCCATTCAATTTTTGAGGAGCCATTAGGAAAAGAAAAAGGGGGAGTGGTTTGGGACAAAGTGGATGAGGAAGTAAAGGAAAGGTGTGTCCTCACATTAAGGTTCAAAGGTTCCTTTTATTGTCATGTAATAATACATTAAAAAGTAATGCACATCATCCTCTTCAACTTTTGTCTGGTGTAAGGCAAACAAAGGGGCGCCATGAGCATTGCCCGGCGCCCCTAACAATAGAAAAAAGAGAAGCAAATGAAAGTCCTGTTAAAATCATTGAGTGTTTGGTGGATTGACCTCCAGCACTCCCACTGCCTCTGGTTGCATGTAAAGTGCAGGCAAGAAGAAGCATTCCTTCCCTCTGGGTTGCTGGGGGTTGGGGTTGGGGAGAATAATGTGGGAGTTACATTTGAATCCTCCCATCAATTATGATGTAGGGAAAACCCAGATTGAAGAGCAATAAAAGTTTCTCAGAAGTAGTGGTGGGGAAGTTGTCACAGTATGACGGAGCTGGAGAAACTGGGATCATGGAATTGAATGCAAACTGTTTTCAGTGACTGCCTGGATTACAAGTGGCAAGTAGCTTTGTTGCATTGTGAGGAAAATAAAGGAGATGGAATGAACAGTGAGCTGATATTGTCAGGGAAGAGCAGAGAGCAGGCATGACTCAGATCACGAGAAGAAGAGGTTCTAAATCAGTATATTCAGCGGCATAATAATTGACAAGAAACGTTTTGATCATATCAGCTCTTTTATTTCATTCTCCAATATTACTCATCAGATGAATTCAAGAACACTCAATAGCAAAATGAGTTTCTTGATATTTTGAAATAAAAAATTCAAAACATTCATTAAAATATAGATTTGATTGACACGCGCTTGCAATCTTAAACACAGATATTTGATGCTTGTGTCTGCCAAATCCACTGCAAAGTCTCTTCGAAAGATGCCTGTTTGAAGGGAGTTTGTTTATTATTATCGGATTACTCAAGAACAACCAGACGAAACAGTTCCTGGTGCTCAAGATGCAGACACACAACCAGACATAACACACACACACACACACACACACACACACACACACACACACACACACACACACACACACACAAAATACATGCAGAGGACAAATATACAAATACTGTATAACAAATAGCAACAAATATTGTTCAGTCAATATTAGAGGCTCAGATGGTTAGCAGTTCCTTTGGTCATTCAGCATTCTCACTGCACGTGGAAAGAAGCTGTTTCTTAGCATGGTGGGGCTGGTCTAATACTCCTGTATCTCTTTCCCAATGAGAGTTGCTGAAAGATGATGTGGGCGGGGTAAAAGAGGAACTCAACGAATTTGAGTGCTCTCTTCAGACAACGATCCTAGTAGATCACATCGATGGGGATGGGGTGGGGGGGGGGGGGAATGGAGTCCACAGTGATCCTCCCTGTAACTCCTTTGTCACCCCACAAACTTGATGATCCTGTTGGAGCTGAACCTGGCAGTCCAGTCGTGATGTAGCAGCATGAACAGTAGTGGGCTGAGCACACAACCCTGATGTGCACCAGTGCTCAGTGTAATGGGGCTTGAGGTTTTGATGCCAAGACCAGTATCCAGTTGCAGAGAGGGCTACTGAGTCCCAACGAAGACAGTTTATCCACCAATCTCTGATTGTGTTGAATGTCGAGCTGAGGTCAATGAGCAACCGCCTGGCCCATATGAGGCATCGTTCTTTAGATGGGTAAGAATGTATTGTTGGTTGGTTGATAGGCAAAATGAATGGGTCCATTGTTGCTGGAAGGTGTGCTTTGAATTGCTCCATTGCCAGTGGTTCAAAGCACCTCACGATCATGGAGGTCAGTGCCACTGGCTAGTAGTCATTCAGTCCAGCTACCGTCACTCTCTTAGGCATCAGGCTGACGATGGTTGCTTTAAATCCTTCAGGGCCAATGGACTGCTGCAGTGAGATATTGAAGAGGCTCATGTTGCTTATTGTCTCTTTATTAACTAATGCTTCAAATGCAGAAGTTCTTAGATTAAATTCACTGTAAAAAATGCTAATAAGTTGTTATTGTAATGGATTTCATGTTCCAAAGCTAATAGAAAATGCTGAAGTCAAGAGACAGGACAATCATTTAGTGAGTGAAGTATGCACTTGATTCAATACAGCACACATTCTGCCTAAGCGAGACATAATCTCAAATCCAAGATGCTCAGGAATCGCAGTCGATCCTATGTGCCTTTATAGCACCTCATCTATTCTTTATTTGTTTATTTATTACAGAACAATGTCAATTTGGTTGTAATATTTTAAGACCATAAGAACTATAGGAGCAGAAATAGGCTATTCAAGAGCTGATCAGCCCCACTGCCCGGCCTTCTCCCCATAACATTTGATGCCCTGGCTAATCAAGAACCACTCAATCTTGGTCTTAAAAACACCCAATGACCTGCCCTTCACAACCACCTGTGGCACCAAATTCCACAAATTTACCACTCTCTGGATAAAGAAATTCATGTCATCTCTGTTCCAAGCCTAAGGGTTTCAATCCTGAAGTTGTGCCTTCTTGTCTTAGGCTCTTCCATCATGGAAAGGGACAGACTGAGTAAATGTGGATAGGCTTTTTCAATTAAGAAAGGGGGAGATTCAAACTAGAGGACATGGTTTAAGATTGAAGGGGGAAAATTATAAGGGGAACATGAGGGGAAATTTCTTTACGCAGAGGGTGGTGGGGATGTGGAATGAGCTTCCGGCAGACGTGGTCGAGGCGGGATCATTGGTTACCTTTAAGGAAAGACTGGATCGTTACATGGATAGGAGGGGACTAGAGGGGTATGGACCGGGTGCTGGTCAGTGGGACTAGGAGGGTGGGGATTTGTTACGGCATGGACTAGTAGGGCCGAACTGGCCTGTTCTGTGCTGTAAGTGGTTATATGGTTATATGGTTATATGGAAACATCTGCTTTGTGCATGTCTTTCAACATTCAAAATGTTTCAATGAGAAACATTCTCCTAAATTCCAACAAAAAGAGGCCAAGAGCTGTCAAATGTTCCATATATGAAAACCCTTTCATTTCTGGAATCATCCTAGTGAACCTCCTTTGAACTCTCTCCAATGTCAGCATTTTCTTAAATGAGGAGCCCAAAACTGCTCACAATGCTCCAAGTGATGTCTCACCAGTGCCTTATAGAGCCTCAACGTCATATTCTATTCATTTTGAAATGAATGCCAGCATTTTATTTGCCTTCTTCATCAATGATTCAACCTGCAAGTTTTCCTAGAGTCACGTGATGGAATAGTGGCCAGTAAGATAAAGTTACAGAGAAGAGAAAAAAGATGGCACCCAAGAAGGAGAAAGTAAAAACAACCGAAAAAAAAAGAAAAGCCACCAGAGAGGAAAGAAGAAGGCCTTACCTGCACGAAGGAACAGGGAGCTATGGTGGCAAGAACCGCCCGATCCCCGAGGTTGGTGCCTGCCCTGCAGAGTCGTGATCTCCCAACTGGTGGACTTCAAAAATGGCTCTCAGAGCCAAACAAAAATCCGCATCTGCACATGCGCGCAATCAAAGGAAAAAGAGGACAACGACGGGAAGGGGGCTCAGCAGAGGAGCGGGCAGCCACAGCACGACCAGCTGAGGGATGTCCGACACCTGGGCGCTCAACTGGAGGATGAGGATGGCGGCAGGGGAGGGAGCGAGGAAACAGACAAGGGAGAAAGATGGCTGGGTGACCAACAAGAAGATCAACGGCAGGAGGCCAGACAGACGAACTGCTCAGGAGGGGAGGCCCAGCAAGAGGAGGCTCGACAAAGAGATAGAAGCAGCTCATCAGGAAAAATAGAAGAGACACAGACACAAAAAAGAGAAGAAGACACAAACACATGTACAGACACAAAAGAAGAGGAAGAAGACCAAGATCTTCACAGAGAAACAGAAGATAAAACAGATGGACAGAATGTAGATAAAGCCTTTTTTGAAGAACAAACGAGAGCATTAAAAAAAATGGTTGTCTTTAGAATTTAGTGCAATTAAAAGAAAAATAAAAAGAGCAGAAGATAAAATGCAAAGTTTAGAACTGGTCATGACAGAAATAGGGAAAAGAGTAGAGAATGTGGCAGAGCGGGAAACGGCTGTAGAAATGGAAGTAAGTTACGTAAGAGAAAAATTGGAACAAAGTGACAAAAAAAAATTAAAGAGACACTAGAGTTGTTATCTCGGAAAATTGATATGTTGGAAAATTATAGTAGGCGAAACAACATAAAAATAGTGGGCCTGGAGGAAGATGAAGAAGGCACAGACATGAAGGAATTTATAAAAGGATGGATCCCGAAGGTCCTGGGAATGACAGAAATGCAGAAAGAAATGGAAATAGAAAGGGCACACAGAGCACTAGCTCCGAAACCACAGACACATCAAAAACCAAGATCCATCTTAATAAAATTTTTGAGATATACGACAAGAGAAAATATACTGGAGCGGGCAAGGAATAAAGTTAGAGAAGTTAAGAAGCCATTGGAATACAGGGGTCAAAAAATATTTTTTTACCCAGACATAAGTTTTGAACTCTTAAAGAGGAGGAAGAAGTTTAATACAGCAAAAACAATTTTATGGAAAAAAGGTTATAAATTCATGTTAAGACATCCAGCCGTGCTTAAAATATTTATACCCAGGGAGCAAAACAGACTGTTCTCGGATCTGGAGGAAGCACAAGAATTCGCAGAATGTTTGCAGGACAGAAGGAAAGATATAACAATAATGAAGAATGGCAATAAAGTATATATAAAGATGTAAAAACAATGTATAAGTAAAGAATTAAAGAGGAGAAAGATAAGGAAGTAAGGGGAAAAAAGAGAGAGCTGTGTTATATGTATTAAAAAAAAAGTGTTTTCTGGGGTGAGAGGGAATAACCGTCACTGCAAAATCAGTTGACGCTTGCGAGCAAGATCGCAATCCAAATGGAAAGGGGAGTTGTGGTTGCCTGGCAAGGGGTAAGAGGCAACTCAGAGAGGGGGTGGGAGCATTTGGGATTAAGGGATTATTGGGTGTGGGAATTGTTGGAGTATTTTATGTTTTAAATGTGTTGTCATACATTGAGTTTAATAAGGAAAAACTAAGAGATGAAAATGGGGAAAAGGGGGATGGAGGTGGTGAGGAAGTGGAAAAGAGGTGTAAGCAAGATATAAGATGGCACATTGAACTATATGACTATAAACATTAATGGAATACATTACCAAATTAAAAGGAAGAGGCTACTAAATTTACTGAAGAAAGAGAAAATAGATATAGCATTTGTGCAGGAAACGCATCTAACTGAAGTGGAACATAACAAATTAAAGAGAGACTGGGTAAGACACGTAGCGGCAGCATCATATAATTCAAAAGCTAGAGGTGAGGCTATATTAATTAATAAAAATGTACCAATCAAAATAGAGGAGGAAATAATAGATCCAGCAGGGAGGTATGTAATGATAAAGTGTCAGATATACTCAGAATTTTGGAATTTGCTCAATATATATGCAGCTAATGAAGAGGATCAAAAGTTTATGCAGGATTTTTTTTGAAGATTAAGATTTTAACCTTAATTTGTATCCAATGTTGGATAAAACTGGACAAAAGACAAGCAAAATGAATAAAGTAGCCAAATTTATGGTTAAATCAATGCAGGAAATGAAACTTATGGATATATGGAGGAAGCAACACCCAAGAGAAAAGGAATATTCATGTTATTTGAGTAGGCATAAAACATACTCAAGGATTGATATGCTTTTGTTGTCAGCCCATATTCAAGGGAGAGTTATTAGCAATAGAACTGGAGGACATCCCACCAAGAGCATATAGATGGAGATTAAACTCCATGCTACTTAAAAGACAGGAATTTAGAGAGTTTATTGAACGCCAAATTAAAATGTACTTTGAAATAAGTATGGAATCAGTGAAGGACAAATTTATATTATGGGATGCAATGAAAGCGTTCATTAGAGGGCAGATAATAAGTTATGTAACTAAGATGAAAAAGGATTACAATCGGGAAATAGAGCAGTTGGAAAGGGAGATAGTAAGTACAGAAAAGGAACTAGTAAAAAAGGATGATATAACGAAAAAGAGAGAATTGGCAGACAAAAAATAAAATATGAAACATTACAAATGTATAAGGAGGAGAAGAACATAATGAAAATAAAGCAAAAGTATTATGAACTGGGAGAACAAACACATAAAATATTAGCTTGGCAAATTAAAACAGAACAAGCTAAAAGAACTGTATTGGCATCAAGGAAAAAGGACAAATAAATTACATGTAATCCAATGGAGGTTAATGAGAACTTTAAGGAATTTTATGAACAATTAGACCAAACTGAGAACGAGGGGAAAGATGATAAAATAGAGGAGCTTTTAGCTAAAATTGAACTGCCAAAATTGCAAGAGGAACAAAACAGATTAATAAAACCATTTGAAATAGAGGAAGTACAGAATATATTAAAAAAGCTGTCGAACAATAAAACACCAGGAGAGGATGGATTTTCAATGGAATTTTATAAAATTCCACTCCTGGAAGTAATGAACCAGGTAGAAGAAACACAAAACTTGCCAGATTCACGTAAGACAGCAATAATTACAGTAATACCAAAGATGGGGAAGGATCCATTAACACCAGCATCATATAGACCAATATCTCTACTTAATTCAGATTATGATAATAGAAAAATTATTAGCAAACAGATTTGCCGATTGTGTACCAAAAATAGTAAAACAAGATCAAACTGGATTTATTAAGACGAACAGCGGATAATGTCTGTAAACTTATTAATCTAATTCATGCAGTTCAAGGAAATAAGAAACCAAGAGTGGCTGTTGCTTTAGATGCACAAAAAGCCTTTGACAGAGTAGAGTGGAACTACTTATTTGAAGTATTACAGAAGTTCAATCTACCAGAAAAATATATTAATTGGATTAAAGCATTGTATAATGGACTGTTGGCAAAGGTAGCAGTAAATGGATGTGTATCGAACCAATTTAAATTAAGTAGGTCAACGAGACAGGGATGTCCATTATCCCCCTCATTATTCGCCTTAGCAATAGAAACTTTGGCAGAACTGATAAGAATAGAAAATAAAATAAATGGGATAAAAATAAAGGAGAAGGGGTATAAAATCAGCTTATTTGCAGATGACATCATAGTACACCTAACAGAACCAGAGATATCGGTGAAAGAATTACATAAGAAATTGAAGGAATATGGAGAAATATCGGGGTACAAGATCGACGTAAAGAAAAGTGGTGATGCCAATGAGTAATGCGAATTATACAGAATTTAAAAAAGAATCATCATTTAAATGGCAAACACAAGCAATCTGATACCTAGGTATTAGGTTAGATAATAACTTAAGCCAACTGTACAAACTAAATTATCATCCACTAATAAAAAAATTGCAGGAAGACTTAGAACATTGGAAAGAATTACTGCTAACATTGATAGGTAGGGTAAACTGCATTAAAATGAACATGTTCCCAAGGATACAATACTTATTTCAAATGTTACCAATTCCCTTAACAGAATTTTTTTTAAATGAACTAAAGAGAATAATAAGGAAATTGTTGTGGAATGGGGGAAACTGAGGGTAGCGTTAGACAAATTAACAGAGAGGTATAACCAACGTGGTTTGCAGTTACCAAACTTTAGAAATTATTGTAAAGTTGCACAATTAAGGTATTTATCAGATTTTTACCAGACAAGGGAAAAACCAGACTGGACTAAGATAGAACTAGATAAAATAGGGGAGAAGGTACATATACTTTATAAGTCAGATGAAAAGTTGGTGCAATATAAAAGCCCACCAGTATTGCATCATTTGCTTAATATATGGAAGAAGATCCACTTAGAAAGCAAAAAAAAACAAATTACCAACTACCTAAACTATTGTTGACGCAAAATCCACTAATCCTTTTACAATAGATATCCTTTCCTTTAGAGAATGGGAGAGAAAAGGAATCAAAATAATAGAAAATTGTTTTTTTGGGAAATAATTTATTAACATTTGAGCAGTTGAAGTACAATTATGGTATAACTCACGGTACAATGTTTGCATATCATCAACTGAAAGCTTATTTAAAGGATAAATTGGGAAACAGCTTGAGATTAACAGAAGGAAGCAGCTTTGAATATGTGATTACAGACACAATGATAATTAAAAGATTTATAACCAACATGTACATTAAGCTGCAAGATAAGGAAAAAGATGAAATAAACTATAAACCTCAACAAAAGTGGGAAAAGGATTTAAACATAAAGATAAAAAATAAAGCATGGGAAAAGTTATGTTCTGGAACTATGAAGAATACAATAAACACGTTACACATGATACAGTATAACTGGGTACACAGGTTATATATCCACTCCTCAAAAATTAAAAGAATGGGATCCAGCAGTATCAGACAGATGTTTTCACTGTAAGAAGGAAATGGGAACAGCACCACATGCAATTTGGGCATGTACGAAAGTGAATACGTTTTGGGAAGAACTAAATCAGATATTAAATAAAATCACAAGAAATCCAGAGATCTTTCTTCTAAGTAACATCAGAAGTAAAGAATTAGGCCTCAAATTAGATAAAATGCAAAATCGATTCATTATGATAGCCTTAGCTGTAGCAAAAAAATGTATAATATCAACTTGGAAAATGGAAGAGAGCATGAGAATACAGCAGTGGTACATGGAAATGAATAAATGTATTCCATTGGAAAAAATAACATATAATTTAAAAAATAAATTCACATTGTTTGAACAAATTTGGGAACCATACATGGAACACAACAGAGAGAGCTTGCCTCGGACCTCCACCCCCTAAAATGAGAAGACAAAACAACTTGATTCAGTGGGTAAAAGTAGATGACGAATTTTTCTTGTTCATTTTCCTTTGTGTGTAAATATATTGTTTAATGGTTTTATTGTATTGTATATGTTGAATATTTATGGGTTTTGGAGGGGGGTGGGAAGAGGGGAGGGTGGGAAAGGGGAAAAAAGGGAAAATGTCACTGTGTATATTTAATGAGAAACGTTTGTACATATTTTGGTTGATATGGTTCACAGTGTGAAAAATAAAAAAAATTATAATTAAAAAAAACCTCCAAGTTTTCCTTCAGGCTAAACTGCACGAGGATTCCCAGGACCCTTTGCATCCGGGTACTGTCAATTTTCTCCCCATTTAAAAAATAGTCTGCCTGTTTATTTTTTCTACTAAAATGTATGACCATACACTTTCTGACATGATGTTTATTTGCCATTTCTCTGCCCATTCTCTACAGCCTCAGTAATTTTTCCATACTACGTGGTCCTCCACCCACCTTCGTATCATATCATCTGAAAACTTGGCCACAAAGCTATTCATTCCATAATCCAAATCATTAATATTCAACATAAGAAGAAGTGACCCCAACATCACCAGCAACTGGCAGCCAATCATTTTTCAGGTCTCTGCTTCCTGCAAATCAGTCAAAGCTCTTCTCACTTCTCTCTGTTTCCTGTTATACCAGTTTCTTATCTTGTTAACTATCCTCATGTGCAGCACCTCGTCAAATACCATCCGAAAATCCAAATACACAACATCCACTGCATCTCCTTTATCCAGCCTGCTTGTCATTTCCTCAAAAATGTCCAAAAGGTTTGTCAAGTATGATTTTCCTTATGGAAACCATGTGGGCTTTGACCTATTTTCTATAAAGCTGGTTGGCAATGAGAACAAAATACAGTAGGAGAGAAATAAACTCCTTTCCAAAAATTTCCAAAGCATCTCTGAAAAGAAATTGGTTAGTTTCGGTTTCTTCACCCAAGCCCAAAATTCATACAGTGCAACTCCGATTGTCCAAAATCAGATTCTCTGAAATCCTCATTTATCCGAAATTTTCAACCTCACAGATTGAAAAAAAATCACTCGACATGAAATTAGAACAATAATCGTCCTTGTTTCAGGTAACTCCCTTCCCTTTCTCTTTCCATTTCTTCTTTACCTTCCCCTACTGACTTTTCTCTCCAACTCTTCCTCTCAAGAAGCGTGCCACTGTCTCCCAGCCGCAAGCAGTCGGAAGAATCCCTGTCTCGACGTCATCAAGGAGAGCGGCCTCCCAGACAGGAGCGGAACCTTGGGCTCAGTGATGTTCCCTCCCCTCCCACTTTCCCACTATCCCCTTCCCTCCCTCCATCCTCAGCACACCGGAGCTCCCGACACCAAATCTGACCCCACCACCCCCCCCCCCCCCTCGGCCTACTACCACACACACACATACACACACACACACACACACACACACTGGACTCCCCAGTGTGTAGGCCTAAGGGAGGATTCAGATTTGGGACTCGGGCATCAGGAGCTCCAGTGACCGGAGAGATAGGAACCCGTTGATTCACTAGAGAGTGTTCCACTGGCTCAGGAAGCCTCCCTGGGGATCAGCGGCACCAATAGGAACATGTCAAGGATTGGCTGAGGTGGTTGGGATATCTTGGAGATCAGTGGCGGGGGCGTCCATTTTTTTGGTGAGAATTAAACACTATTTTAATGATTAAAAAGCCTTCCCTTGTTGTTTGTTGTTTAAACATTGATACAAGTGATTTGCTGTTGCGACTGGGCTGTTTTAAAAAAATGACCAGTTATCAGAATAAATGTTGATCAGATATAGGCCTGGTTCCAAACATTTTGGATAGTCGAGTCGTACTGTAGTTCAGCTCGATCATTTGGTAATGTTACAGTTCAGGTAATATCAGTTGGTCGCACATAATTAACGTAGCAGTTAGCGCCATGATCTTACAGCACCGTTGACTGGAACTGGGATTCTAATCCCGTGCTATCTGTAAGGAGTTTGTACATTCTCCCCGTATCTGCTTGTGTTTCTTCCATCAAAAACCTACCGGGGGCGTAGGACAATGGGTGCTCCTGGGCGGCACAGGCTCATGGGCCAAAAGGGCCTGATACCGTGCTCCATGTCTAGAAATGTGTTTGAGGGTTGTGTCTCCTGTCGATCAATGTGTGATCCAGCAAGAGTTGCCAGCATCAGCTCTGCCTTGAAGAATGATTACTTGATTATCTGAAGGGACTTAGACCCATCTTCTCTTCCAAAGTCATGTTTTCCATTCATGCATTCATCAAAAGAATAAACAGAGGGAGTAACAGAACGTAATGAGAAAGAAGCGAAGATGCATGAAGATGCCTCATTTTCACTTGCTTTAGTCATCTAAATGCTCCATTTTTCTGATGATGAACAATTTTAACAAGTTTTTTTGTTGAATGTTTTTGGTGTATTCAATTGAGCTTTTACTCAAAGGAAATGGTCTGCAATGTGTGCAAGGTAAGCCATTTAGTCATAATTCTGCTGACATCCGTAAAAACTTTGAGCCTTAGAATGTCACCAGATTGAATGAGTGTCTTGTAGCTCACTGTGACCCATCCATTACCCAATAATAAATGAGTTGAGATAAGCAAAATTGGATTTAAACTTCATTAATTGTTTACACAGGAATTTACACTCATTGATAAAAGCTAAGCAGCCAAATGTCCATTGATCAGCATGTAATAAAATGCAGGCATTGTTTAAAGTCTTCACTGTCAATTTCCCACTCAACATATTACAATTATTTCTGCCTTCTCAAAGGTCTTGTCATCAGACGAACTTTTATGCAGCAAATAGAACGGAACTGTTGTCAACGTAGAAGCCTTTCTAATCAATTTATCAGACTTCATCAACAATCTCAGTTAGTTGCCATTATTTCTCCCATTCTTTTCTCTCAACATTAGACAATCATACATTGATTGATTCATTTTCCTTTGGTTTCTGTAACTAGAGAACACCAGGTCAGGGTATTCTGCAAAGATTCTGTTACACGCCTCAGAAAGCAGCAATAGAAAATTGCCAAGTCCGTGTTGTATTTTAAGTATTTTTTTTATTAATTACCAATAATATAACACCTTATCTAACTGATCTAACCTTAACCCTCAACTATGTGCAAATGTATGTGTGTGTGTGTGTGTGTGTGCGTGTGTGCGTGTGTGCGTGTGTGTGTGTGTGCGTGTGTGCGTGTGTGCCCATGGAAATACCCAAACCATTACAGCTTAGGCACAATTCTGGAAAGTTATTTCAAAGTCATTCTTTGACATCCAGTGTTGACACGAAGACTCTTAAGTTGATGCAAAGAAGTGATTGCAGATGAGATGGGAGAGACTGCAGAAAACTCACGAAACCTTGACGAGTTACTTCCAGAGCGAATGTCCTTTCGCACAAGTGGTGGTCACAACTCCCCTTTTCCTTTCATGGGGGATCCGAAATGAATGATTTGCGTAATACTTCCAGAACCCAGATGCGGGTCAGTCCAAAGCGACCATCAGTATGGTCGTGATCCAAATGCAATGTTTCCTCTGCTTCCAGAGACCCAAATACGGCTCAATCAAAGTAACCTTTTCTTTGGCTACAATGGGATTCAACAATTCCCCTTCAAAATGACCTTTCCGTTGGTCACTGTGTGGTATACTAACTCCCCTTCAAAAATATCCGTTACTTTGGCCAGGGTGAGGTTCAAAATCCCCCCTGATAGGGAGAAATAAACAAATGATCCATTACCACACAGCCACTCCCACACAGTATTCCTTCCAAAGAGCTGCTCCTCCAAGTGCTGCCTCCTTTAAAATGGTCCCCGATCAAACAATGTGCTGTTTCTTTAATAAGTTGGTCATGTGACTCTGCCTTTGCGTCCTTGCTTCTCTTCAGAAGTAGCGGAATGAGGACATGCTGGACCCGCCCACAGTCATCTCCAAAGCTTGCAGGGATTGCAGCTTGATTTCTTAGCTCTTAAAGTGGCAGTCCCACTAAAATGGAGATGAAAATGGGAGCACGTAACTTTCTCTCCTCACACACAGAAGGAAAGAGCACCCTGACCTCAATTTTAAAAGACCACACATTTCTCAATATATCTGGGCTATTTTTCATTTCCAACGTATTGTTGCTGTGACTGTAACTGTCAATTTAATGTCATTTTGTGCTGAGTTGTTGACTGCTTAACACAATTGCTGGCAGGAGCCTGGATGGAGTTATTCCAAGTTATTTCACTTTGAAATAATGTTCTGAACCCTTTGGGTGACATAAAGAAGGTTGCAATTATACAGTGCCTTTCTTTACTTCACAATATCTGTACGTCCTTAACAATCAATGAAGCATTTCAATAGTGAATTCTCTGTTGCAATAGCAACAGCTACTACTATTTATATAGCTCCATTAATAAAGCTAAAACATCTCAAGCCATTTCATTGGAATGTTACTAAACAACAAATCTATTGCCAAGTAAATCAAGAAGTCTGCAGACGCCATGATTGTAGTAAAAACCCAATGCACTCAGCAGGTCAAAAATAACCAAACCATAGAACACTACAGCATAGAAATAGGCCTCTTCGCCCCTTCTAGTCTGTGCCAAAACCACTTTTTTTTTGCACAGCCCCACTGACCTGCACCCAGCAAAGATAAAGATACATTACCAGTGTTTCAGGGATTGAGCCCTTCATCAAGGTATGGGCAAACTGTAGGCAGGCACCCGAATAAAATGGCGGAAGGGGAGGGGGAGGGGAGGAGCACAGGCCTACAGGCAAGAGGTCATAGGTGGATAAGGGGGGAAGGATACTAATGGCAAACAAGGAGGGAGATTGGCTCTGTAAATGGAGAGGGAAGGGGTGGAGAGCAAGAGGAAACAGACATAAGGAAGGGATAGGGAAGAGAGGGAGAGTGGGGAGTGGTCTTGCAGAAACCAGAGAAGATAATGTTAATGCCATCCGGTTGGCAAGTTGTCAATGCACATCAGAAGGTAGAATTATCTAATAATTTGGCCAAGAAACAGGCCCGAATATCCCTCATTGCCCATTTAACTATGATACCAATCCACGCTCATCCCATTTGTCCTTCATTAGGCGAGTATATCTTTACCTCATTTGGCTGCTGCAATACCTGCTGAGTTCCTCCAGCAACTCTGTGCTTTCACAGAGCCAAAACTACCCTTCCCCTTGTCCATTCTCACCTTTGCTCTCTTCTATCCTCATATATCCAATGAACACATTTTGTCTGCTGGTCTGTACTCCTCCCCCTCCCGTTCTTCCTTTTTCACTAGCTTTTAATATAGGCCCCTGCCTGCTTTTCACTCATACCTTGAGGCAGGGCTCAGACCCAAATCTTTTCCTCCTCTGGATGGTGTGGGGGGCCTGCTGACTTCCTCCAGCATCTCTGTGCTTTTACTACAATCACAGCATCTTCAGACTTCCGTGTTTTACAGTATCCCTCTCTGCTTTCCTATTTCAGTTCCTGTTTGATTACCTTTTAAATGTTATAATTGTATCTGCCTCTATTTTATTTTTTAGCAGCTTATTTCAGATACCCACTACCCTCTGAGTGAAAATTCTACCTCTCAAATCCCCTTTTAATTTCTCCCCTCTCGTCTGATATCTGTGCCCTGCAAGGATGCAGTGCTAATGTTTTAGATACCAGAGATGACAAAATGCATGGTATTTCCTATATCCTCTCTCTATATATGTCACACCCAATTTTTGCCAGGAAGTTGCCCAGTGCAAGAAATGAGCAGGTACACAAATTGGGTGCAACATATATTATATATGAATTGGGCTTCTTATAATGTCAAGCACTAAACCAAGATAAATATGAATTCAATTAATAAACATCCCTCCGAACCAAAAATTTTCCAATACCTTAAATAAAAATCCCCATTCTACCCTATTGAAAGCCTTTTCTGCATCCAATGACAAAACCAGTGGTAAAATATTTTCCTCCCTAGAAACATTAATTAAACTAATCAATTTAACCACATTATCCACTGAATATAGTGATAGTTAAGACATTAACAAGATTATAGCCGATCACTACATTTCAGTGGATAACCTGTACAATAAAATATAGAAAACCTACTTTAATGATATGACAAACTATTGCACAGTTGCACTCATTAATTATCTAAAATATAATGATCAACAAGTAAAGAAAAAGACGGCAAACATGTATTTTACCAATTGAAAACTAAATACCTACTTACCAAATGCCACCAATTAAACAATTCACAATAATTTCCACAAAGGGTCAGGCGTGATAGGTTTTGGGGTTCTGAAACAACTCTGGTGTCATCTGCTGATCTGTGGTACCACAGCCACGATGTGGCATACGGCTCAGGATTCCACTGAACTAGAGAAAGCCGTGTCGTTTAACAAACAGAAGTGCTGATACATGATTTATGAGAATTCTTGAGCATGCTGTTGTTATTATCAAGTTCATGCGACTGAATCCCCCCCTCACACTCAGCAACACTAACAGGAATAACTTGTGAACAGCTCAGTAATGGGCGTAAATCTAGGGGGATGCAGCGTCCACACTCCTCCACATAATCTCTGAAGGCATTTATACAGAGGAAGAAGAAACCTTAAACCTCCGACAGAGAGATGATATTGCAGATTCTCCACAATTAGGTGGTATTTCCGCAGGCCTGTAGTCTTTATCAAGGACACAAATTTCATTGAACAGGGATTTATACATTTGAGGCTCTGAAGTTTGAGAACCTTTCAAGGATATTGTCATGATGCATATTATCTATCCTCAGCGTGACTGAGAGTACTCAAGACCAGAGAGAGTACAACACGCTTTTATTCAGTAAGAATAACACACAATAGTCTTTGGACTGAATTGTGGTTTTGGCGGGGATCCGGGGTTTATATCGGGATATGCGGGGGAGGAGTCAGTCCTTAGAATATCCCACCAGTAGTGAATTCCCAGTTCATTATATTATCGGACGAATAAGAACCTTCCAATAATTAATGCAAACAATTTTGTTGTTGTTTAAGGTAATTTCTCCAAACTTCCCCTTCTCAACTGCCTCGAGCTATTAGACTTTTTGTACCAGGTTGCTCTTTCAGTCCATGCAGGGATCTTATGCTCCGATGGATCACTTTATCTGCATAAACAATCATAGCAGTGCGTTTCTGTAAACACTCTTCACAGTAACTTTCTGAAGAGAGTCTTTTCAACAACCCTTCAGAGGTTTTTCTGACGCTCCTACATCTTGGTTCGTCCTTCATTGCTTTTTCAAAATGAAATCACAGTACTTCATAATTCTATCACCACTGCTGAAACTGTTTGGAATGAGCAAACTACTCACCTAGTGTCCAGGAAACGGCCTATTTTCCAAATTTGTTGTTCCAGTTGAGAGGCGCATTCAGACAGGCCCTTTTAATTTAGAAGTGATCTCCTGTAAACAGAGTACAATTTGTCCATAAATGATTGAAAATTGTTAATTCCATGATCACCTACAGCAAGTTCTAATCTGTGGTTAAGACAGTACCAAATTATCACACCAGGAGATGTTCCTTGAGAATTGTAGCAACACCAGGTTTGACACCAAGCATCAGGCTCACCCCGTCACTCGCTAAGGCTCTGTTTCAAGCAAGAATCATCAAACCCATGGTTATTGAGACAGTTCAATAGATGCTGAGCAATAGTTGCAGCTTTCCAATCGGGCAGTTCAATTAGATTTAAAAACACAAAATGGGGATCACTTTCCTGATTAGTTTCACATTTCAAATAATCTATTAGGGTGGCCTTAATGCTCAGGTTTGTTGATTCAGCAAAGTGAAGAACAGAAATGTCAACATTTATCTGTTTAATATGCCGACAAATTTTCTTTTTCATATTAATGGCGCTATGTGATTAAATATCTCTGTAGCACTAGTGTGGGAATGTAGTCCATTTCCAATGTCAATACCATTTTTATTTCCAGTAAACCAAAGTGATCAGAGTAAGTTCTGACATTCTGAGCTAAATAATATGCAGAATGAATAATTGAATGCCCTGCTCTTGCTCTCCCTCTCTCTCTCTCTCCCTTTCTCTCTATCTCTCCTCTTTACCTTCCCACCCTCCCCCGCTCCAACCCCCCCTCCAAGCCCCTGCTCTCTCTCCTTCTCCCTCTAACACCCTACTCTCTCCTCACTCCTCCTACTCTCTTCTCACTCCCCTGAATATTTTCTCCTTCACTCGTTTAACCATCTTCCTGTAGAATCTGCTTCATGCTACTTTTGGATTGACCCAAATCTCAACGCAGCAGATGATTTTTTTTTTCCCTGAAGAACCACTGCTCTCTCCTTTAAATGTACTCAACATCTCCTCTTCCTCCCCTGGACCCAGCTGGTGTGCTGCCCTGGAGCAGCCAGTGAACCCCTCTCACCCTCTGCGTGTCCTCCTAGTTTTGGCCAGAACCAGTGGTTCCTGCTGTTCGAACACTGCACACTGATGCTTGGATACCACAAGCGTGCAGGATGGGGCAAGGAGCTCGGCACATTAGATGACTTGCTGAGGACAGGAGGGCTGCGCGTCAAGGTTCATCCCTCTCCGCGCCCACACACAGTGGCGAAGTTCAGCCCTGTGACAACACACCAGTGGCAATAGAGCCAGCCCCGCCCCAGCTTCCCCTTCCCCTCACTGCCCATGTCCCACCTTCCCCACCCGGGCTGCAGCTCCTCCTCCTCCCCCAGGGCTCTCCACGGGTTGTGCTGCTCCCTGTTCTGAGGAAGACCCCCCTCGTCCTGCACCCCGACCAACTAAGTGCTTACCCTAAAGCAGACAAAGTGGATTCCCCTTGAATGAAACACAGACGGGGGTTTGTGGCCATTCAACTCATATTCATGCTTGACAAGGAACTCCCTCACCTTATCCCACATCCTCTCTTGGTTCTAGAGCCTTGCTGGTTACTGCTCTTGGCAAACACATCCAAGTAAACGTTTCTCCTCTAGTGCATCGACTAAATTTTTTCCAATGTCTTCCTCTCTGCTGAAAGACAAAATTCTAGTGATTACAACGGTGCCCTGGTGATCTCCAGCAGCACTGCACCCTTAGTCCCCTCTAGTCCCAAACTCCCTGGGTAAAAGACACTGACCATATATCCTACCTGAATTTTATAAACCTTTATCAGGTCAACCTTGAGTCTCCAACACTCCAGTGAGAGAAAACTGTCCAATCCCTCCTTCGAACAATAGCCTTCCATTCCAGGTACAATCACTGTGAATCTCTTCTGCACTTCCTCTGCCTACCTGTTTCTTGTCAAAAATTCACAGTGCCTCAGCCTATGGAAGGCAGCAGACCAAGTCACCTATCCACTCATTTCCCCTCTTTCAGTAAGCAATGGACGCACCCAAGGTCCATCGATGCTCTGAAGGTCTCTGCCTTTTACTCAGTCTGCCCTGCTAGAACTTCATGTCCCAGAATGCTTTTGCTTACCCTTGTCTTATTTTTAAATTCAATCTTGCACCACCACACTCATCCCAGCTGATTGAGGTCACCCTCTGTCCAGCAACAACCTTCCTCGCTGAGCACAACTCCACCGATTTTTGTGTCGTTTGCAAACTTGCGAAGCAGATCGCACACATTCTCATCCAGGATACTGCAGTAGATGATGAAAGTCCAATTAAAGAGGAAGGAATTAAGGAATGTTTATTTTGGGAAGAAAGACACAGGGAGGGAATTCCAGAGTTGACACCGAAAGGGATCTCCACCAGTGATGGTCATTCTAATTCTGCCCCTTGAGGCATACAGCAGAAACAGGAGCTTCGACTCACGCTGTCTGTTTTGACTATCAATCACAGGTCAGGCCCTTCAGCCCTTGATGTTGCACTGACCTATGTAAATCTATGCAATAATCTAATTCTTTCCCACTACACGACCATAACCCAGCAATGCATTCCAGGCACCCACCACTCTCTGTAAAGAAACTAACATCTGACATCTGCCCTAAATTTTTCACCACTCTCTTTAAACAGATGACCTCTAATATTTGTTCTTGTCAACCCAGGAAAAAGGTATTGGCTGACCCCCCTGTCTAAGTCCCTACATAATCTTATATACCTCTATTGAGTCACCTCTCATCCTTCGTCGCTCTAGAGAGAAAATCCGGACCTTCATTGTCTGATATGTTCTCCATTCAGGATTACATTCTTGTTATTCTCCTCTGCACCATCTCCAAAGTTTCCGTATCCTTCCTATAATAAGGTAACCAGACCTATATACTATATACCCATATATACTAATCCCATTTACTGGCACCTAGCCTACAGCCTTCTGTACAGTATCTTGGCGATTTCCTCTGTTCAAGTCACCGAGGCAGAGATTTAGAGTGATTTGAGGTTATAGGTTGCGTCAGTTCAGCCTCTATCCTTAACGATTCCCACTCCCTAGACCATGCCCTCTTCACGTTGCCACCATCAGGAAGGAGGTGCAGGAGCCTGAAGACAAACACCCAGCAGCACAAGGACAACGTCTTCCCCTCAATCATTAGATTACTGAATGGACAGTAAACCAGAGACACTTTCTCTTAATTTTGCACTATTTTTTTTTAATTGAATTTTTAGCAATATTTGGACAGTAAGGCTGTTCCAAAACAACAAATTTCATGACTTGTTCAAGATGATAAATTCTGATTCTGAGAAGTGGAAGTGAAAAGCCACCTGTTCAACTCTGGAGACAAAAAAAACTGAGAAGAAAGACATTGAAAAGTTATGTTTGATTGATGGCAAATCTGGAGTGTTGGAGATCGGGCAGGAATGACACCGTTTTGATATTTTGCGACGAAGTTGAATTACAGAGAAAGAGGCCAAGTTATGAAAATTGAGAATAAAAAAAGCTCGAGGAACCTGCCTACAGGGTAAGAGGGAGAGGAGCAGTACAGCACAAGGCACATCAATACCTGATGAAATCAAAGTTTACAAGGTGGGAGAGGTTGAAAATAAAGGTGTGATTTTGATCCTTCCATAAGGTTGAAGGAAACGATTGAAGGAACCTTCCCGCTTTGGTCCCTTATAGATTTGCTTTTGGAAAAGAAAGGAAGCCTTTGGAATGAAAGTCCTCTGTGTGATCTTTAGTGACGGAGATTTGGAATTTCTATTTGAGGTTGAAAGAGAGTGAGAGCAAAAATTAGAGGAGGAAGGGTGGGAACATCAAAGGCATGCAGCTGATCCTTACGCTTAGACATGCTGGTGATGTGACCAATTTGTGTTTTGTGATGTTTGGAAAAAACAAGATTTTGATTGGCCACTCTTCGTCTTTCAAAGAAAGTGCTGCCTCAGTTGTTATACACTGGTTACCTTGTCTGTGGAGAAAGGTTATAATTTTTCACCCCACATCGGAACTCACACATGATGTTAGACTGACACATCAGCTCTGTGCTTGTGAAACCAAGGGCCTCTATCTCCTTGTTCAGCTTCACGGAACATTATCAGTGGGGTACTTTGGGTGGGTGAACATTTCCTTTTGCTACTTTAACCAACATTTCGCCCCAAAATGTCACTATTTCTGAAATCTTCTACGGTGAAAATAATTTGTGTGAAAATTACTATTTTAACCTTTGGTGAAATGCTTTGAGACATTTCCAAACACATCATCAGTAATTATTTGGGGCCATTTTTTTAAATACATATATAACATTACAGTGCTTCATTACTGCACTCCACAGGCCCTTCAGCCGGCAATGTTGTTCCGACCCATCTACACGTACTCTAACATTTTTTGCCCAACATTGCACCCTCTGTTTTTCTTACATCCACGTGCCTATTTAAAAATCTTTTGAATGTCCCTACAGTATTAGCCTCCACCCCCAGAAATGCACTCCAGGCACCCACCACTCTATGTACAACCTTAGCTCTAACATCTCCCCAAAACTTTCCTTCACTCACCTTAAATAGATGACCTCTGGTATTTGCTACTGTCACCCCAGGGGAAAAGTGTGCTGGCTATCTTGAATACTCTGCTTCTTCCTATCGGAAATTTTTCAGGGAAGCTGGAAGAAATGATTGTGGATCTACAGGAATAGAGCAGAAAAGTACGACTAAAATGAATGCTCAGGGCAAGAGTGTGAGGCAGCAGGAGCTGTGCTGCTTTGCAGCTCTGTGACCTGGGTCTGATCCTGACCTCCGATGCCATCTGCGCGGAATTTGCATGTCCTCCCACCATGTGACCATGTGCCCCACCAACACTCCACAACTCTCCCTGCCAACCCCAGGCACTGCTCAATTCCAAAAGATTGGCCGATTGTTAAGTTGGTTGGCCACTGTAATTTGCCCCTAATAAAGACGGGGTGGCATGAGAATGGGGAGCAGTAGCAATGAACTTGAACAGATTACAGGATTGATGGGATTTCTCTGGAAAGCATCTTTGAAACAGCAGGCTGAAAGAAACTCAGTAAAATTAAAAACTTCAAAGGTATGTGCAAGCAGAAAATCAAAGACCTTAAGGCCATAAGACATAGGAGCAGAAATAGACTCTTCAGCCCATTGAGACTGCCCCGCCATTCAATCATAAGGTGATCCATTTCCCCACTCAGCCCCACTGCCTGGCCTTCTCCGCATTACCTTTGATGCCCTGGCTAATCAAGAACCTATCAATCTCTGTCTCAAATACCCCAATGACCCGGCCTCCACAACCGTCTGTGGTAACAAAAATTCCACAAATTTACCACCCTCTAGCTGAATGAATTCCACCGCATCTCTGTTCTCAGTGGATGCCCTTTAATCCTGAAGTTATCCCCTCTTCTCCAAGGCTCTCCCACCATGCCTTTCCATATTCAAAATGTTTCAATAAGATCCCTACTTGTCCTCCTAAATTAGAGGCCAAGAGCTGACAAATGCTCCTCATATGACTACGTTTTAATTCCTGTATTCATCCTCCTTTGAAACTTCTCCCACATCAGCACATCTTTTCTTTACTGAGGAGCCCAAACTGCTCACCGTACTCCAGGAGAGATCTTACCAAGCCTCAATATCGCATCCCTGCTCTTATATTCTATTCCTCTTGAAATGAAATGCCAGCATTGCATTCCACCAAGAGCTGGATGTCTACCTATATGCTGTATCTTGTTGTAATTCTGGGATGACATTTCATCTTTGTAAAAACTTTTCACTCCCAAGATCCTGTGGAACTTTTCAGCCATGTTTCTTTAATTGGACATTTCTTATTGCGCCTACATGGCTGATTGACTCGACTGAAAGGCTTCTATGAGGTCCCAGGAGAAGGTCTGCTCAGAGCTCTTGGTGCTGTAGTGAACTGCGTATTCTGAGCTAACATTGAGGAGAGGACAAAGGAGAGGGGAAAAATCTATCTGCCTGTCTTGAATCTGCTTACTTGTCACATGGTATCAGATCAGAAAGAATGATCATGGTGTAATCCATGCATGTTGTATTGGCAGTGAGTTGATGGATGCTGTCTTTGAATCAGTCTTTGAACCGTACCTTGCCAGTTGCATCGCTGCAGGTTTGCATTTCACGAGTACAAATGCATATTCAATCGCACGCATGCGGTCACCACAGATGCAGAGTTCAGAGATACTTCAAGATGAGCTGTGTACTGATATCTTTAATTGTGGAACACACAAAGGCACTGGAGCAATGCAAGCAAGATTGAGGTATTGTGGGGGCAATAGCAAATATTTCAGAAGGGCCCTAAATAATGCCGGCTGGCACATGCGCAGTGAGGGGGGAAGCACTGACACTGAAATTACACCCCTCCACTCCTCTCCCCTCTCCTTCCCCTCTCTGTTAAAATTTACTTACACACTTTGTTAAAACTTACTTAAGCCAGTGGCAATGGCTTAATGCGGGAGCAATGGCCATCTTGGTTGCCCATATTACCCTGCACAGCTGGAACCGCACTGCATTTCCCTGGCGCTGACACAGGCCGAGCAGTTCTAGCTGCGTGGGGTATTATGGGTAACCAAAATGGCCATTGCTCCCACATTGAGCCGCCGTGTGAGCTGCTGGGGATAGTCTGTGTTAATAACCCCAATTAAATTTAAGGTTAGCGATTTTAGCCAATTAACACCTTTAATCGGGTCATTATTGCAAACTATCAGTGTGATTTCTCATTGCTGCCTGCCGCTGCGCAAATTACAACACCCCCATAAGACTGTTAATAACCCCGATTAAAGGTGATAATTGGCTAAAGTCACTAACTTTAAATTTAAGGTTAGCAATTTTAGCCAATTATCATCTTTAATCGGGGTTATTAAAACAGATTATCACTGGAATCTGATGGCCACTGCACAAAGATGAAAAGGAGAATGTTTCTCATAATTCATAGTACGTAAACGTGTGGGCCCTTGAAATTATGGGCTCTCACTACTGCGTTAATCCGGCCCTGTGCTGGAGAAACACAGCAGGTTACTCGGCATCTCAAGGAAATAAAAGATATCAACACTTCAGGCCTACATCAAGGTATGACAAAGAGTTCAGGGCATTGGTTACCTATTTTTTTAGACATACAGCACAGTAACAAGCCATTTCAGCCCATGAGTCCGTGCTGCCCAACTTGCACCCAATTAACCTACACCCTCCGGTACGTTTCAAACAGTGGGAGGAAACTGGAGCCCCTGCGGAAAACCCACACAGACACAGGGCGACACGCACAAACTCCTTACAGACAGCACGCGATTCAAACCCTGGTCCTGATTACTGGCACTGTAAAAGCGTTGCGCTAACTGCTACTCCAACCATGCCTGCCCTTTACTTCCAATAGATACTACATGATCTGCTGAGTTTTTCCTGCACTTTTGTTTATTCAACTACAATCTCAGCGCCTACAGTCTTTTCTGTTTAATTCTTTAAATTAGCCAGTTTGATCCATTAAAAAAGTGTGCTTAAATTGCAGTGGCTAGCAAACTAAAAATTAGGAACAGAAGTTGGCCAGTACCCCCTCAAAACTGTTCTATAATTGGTTAAAATCAGGGCTGATCTGATCTTCAAGTCAACTTTATTGTCAACTGATTGTACAAATGCAACCCAACAATCAGTGTTCTCTGGTCCTCAGTGTAAAGACATGCAGACACACAACCAGACATAATACACATACAGACAAATAATTCATATGCAGGACAAGAATTATATCTTGTCTTCAACTCTATCTTCCTTCCTTAACAGCTTATTCCCCATATTCAAGTTTGTTTATTGTCACATGTATCAAAAATGTAGTGATGGTTGTTTGGCAAGCAAACTAGTGGATAGTCCTACATCGTACAAGTAAGACACAGTGCAAGAGTACAAAGTAAAAACAAATAGGAGGTAAAGATATAGTATTGATGTTTTGGGCCTGAGTTCTTCTTCAAGGTATAAGCTAAAAGCAGGCAGGCATCTGAATAAAGACTAGGGAAAAAAAGGGGAAGAATGGGAGGGAAAGGAGACCAGCAAAAGGTGTTAATTGGAAATGACAAGAGGAAAGGTGTGAATTGATTTTGGCTCTGTGAAAGGAGACAGAAGGAAAAGGGAAGAGAGAGAGAGAGGCAGAACTAGAGGAGACACCAGGATGAAGATGGGTGGGGGCTTGTTTTAATGGAAACTAGAGGTCGATGTTAATGTCACCCATGTAGAAGGTGCTCATACAGAAGATTAGGTGTTATTCCTCCAATTTGCCGGTGGTCTCAGTCTGGCAGTGCGTGAGACCATGAACTCTGGTTTTTTCAACAACTTTGTGTTAAATCTCCATCTATAAGATGAACGTACCGCATCTGAACTTATATAAGAAAAAAATAATAGAGAATGATCTGATATAACCCTGCTTTTATATTCTGCTTGTAATACCCTTCCATGTAAATGTGCCAATACTAACAAAAATCTATTCTAGAAAATGAATCATGTCGAGACGAATAAGAAGAAAAATCCTTCTCTGTAGGATTAACCCTTCTCCAAATATCCACCAAATTTAAATTCTTCTTCAAGGCCCCAATTTGTATCACCATCTTTGATTTCTTTATACTTTTTGGGGATCTATCCAACAAAGGATCCAAGACACAATTAAAATCTCCCCTAACTAAAATATTTTCAAAGCATCCAAAATAAAACACTCACTCATTGTCCACGTTAGGTGCATAAACATTAAGCAAAGTCCAAGATTCACCTTTAAAACCCTTCCAGCATTCCCTTCCATAGTTTGCAACTCAAAAGACAAATTCTTATGAGTTAGAATTGCTACAGCCCTTGCCTTGGAATTAAATGAAGAAAAAAAACACATGGCCAATCCAATCTCTCTTCAACTTCAAATGTTCTTTTTCAGTCAAATGTGTTTCTTGTAAAAAGGCAAAATCAATTTTCATTTTCTTGATACAAGCCAAAACTCGCTTTCACTTAATCAGATTATTTAACCCCTGAACATTAAAAGTTGCAAATTTCAAATTAGACATCCTTATGAGATTGTATAAGACGTTGGTGCGGCCTAATTTGGAGTTCTGTGTGCAGTTCTGGTCGCCTAATTATAGGAAGGATATAAACAGAGTGGAGAGAGTGCAGAGAAGGTTTACCAGAATGTTGCCTGGGTTTAAGCATCTGGAGTATGGGGAGAGATTGGACAGATTGGGTCTTTATTCTTTGGAGCGTAGAAGGTTGAGAGGGGATTTGATAGAAGTATTTAAGATTATGAAAGGGATAGACAGAATGGATGTGGATAGACTATTTCTGTTAAGAGGAGGAAAGTTTAAAACAAGAGGACATGAGTTAAGAATTAAGGGGCAGAGGTTTAGAGGTAACATGAGGGGGAACTTCTTTACTCAGAGAGTGGTAGCTGTGTGGAATGATCTTCCGGGAGAAATAGTGGCGGCGGAGTCAATTGTATTATTTAAGAAAAGGTTGGACAGGTATATGGATGAGAAGAAGATGGAGGGTTATGGTCATTGTGCAGGGAGGTGGGATTAGAAAGGGGTGTTTGGTTCGGTGCGGACTAGAAGGGCCTAATGGCCTGTTTCCGTGCTGTAATTGTTATGTTATGTTATGTTATGTTATAAACTAACAATATAATCACTTACTACAAAATATCGCTCCCCTTCTAGTAAATTAAAACCACTCTCCGTCCCCTAAATATTTTTAAAAGAAAGTATATATTAAAAGAAATTAATTATCCCCCCCACCCAAAAAAGCTACCTAAAGGTAGTAATGCCCTAAAAAACTGGGTGTGGTAAACCCCACTAGTGGCAGATGACTATCAAAGATTTCAGTGCTATTCACCCCCCCAGCCAGAAATACATCATTCACATTAATACAATCCAATACTGTAAATATATTCAACCCAATGACTCCATTCCCAATGATTGCTCCGGATCTTCAATGTCAATAAGACTTTGTGTTAAAACCTCTTTCTTTCCATTTTTTCAATTTTTCCCATTCTTTCCATTCTGCCCATTTCCATTTCTATTTGCCCTCTTTTTAGGCGACGGTGGCAAAACTCTTCCATGTCCTCATCAATCCGGTAATGAATTAGCAAAAATTAATGCTTCATGATCATTCTCAAAGAATTGAGATTGAAAGTTACCATAAAAGACTTAACACAGCAGGATATCGAAAAGCAAATTTATAACCCTTCCGCCACAGCACTTCTTTAGCTGAATTAAATTCCCGTCGTCACCTCATAATTTCTTGACTCAAATCTGCGTAAAAAAATTTTTGAATCATTATTGGAGATTGACTTTGTCGTGCCTTCTGTACCCCCAACCGTAATATCATTTCTCTGTCTTGATAGTTCAGGCACCGAACTAAGACCGCTCGTGGTGGTTGTCCCGGTAATGGTTTCTTTCGTAACACTTTATGTGCCCTCTCCAATACGAAAAATCTTGTCTCAGTAATGACAATTATGAAGCTGTTAGACTGTCATTAAAAAGGAAATTGGTTTACTGATAACTTTCGAAGAAAGCATAATGTGTCTTTGCTTGAATAAAGACAGAAAATGCTAGAAACATCATTCTCAACCTTTCTTTTTCAAGCTATGCCCCCCACCCCCTTAGAATTCAGCTCAAAGTTTATAGGCCCCCTTCCCTGTGAAGTAGTTGTTTTGGTTTCTTCCGTACTTCTCTCCTACTGACTACATAATTAAAAAAAATAAAAGAAACTTGATGAAGGGCTCAAGTCCGAAACATTGACGATGTATCTTTATCTTTGCTACATAAAGGACACCATTCGACCTGCTGAGTTTCTCCAGCGTGGTGTTTTTACTTTAACCATGGCATCTGCAGACTTTTCTGTTTTATTCTTTAAAAAATATTTGCCAGTACATTACTTGAGATAAAAATCTTTATCTATTAATTTATGTATTTGTGTGTTTATTTGTATATTTGATCATTTATTTATTTCTTCTTTTGTTTATTTATCTGGGAGTTTATTTATTTATTTTGTTTGTTTGTCTATCTATTTTCATATATAGTGACAGATTATGTTATATGTTATGTTGTATATAGATATGTTTTTAAGGAATTAAATTGTGTGGGGTTTTTAGTGTAGGTCACATACAAACACTTCAAAACAGATCTCATTTAAAATGCTCAAGCCGGACAGTCCAGGCTCCGGGTGCCTTTCCAAAAACTATGAAGAATGCCTATCAGGACTTTACAAGTAGGTGTTGATTGGATATTTCAATCAATAATCCATGACTATTGGATATAGTCATGGATTATTGTTTTGTACAAAAACAAAGGCGAGAAATCAGACTGCTCAAACTACAGGGGAATCACGTTGCTCTCCATTGCAGGCAAAATCTTCGCTAGGATTCTACTAAATAGAATAATACCTAGTGTCGCTGAGAATATTCTCCCAGAATCACAGTGCGGCTTTCGCGCAAACAGAGGAACCACTGACATGGTCTTTGCCCTCAGACAGCTCCAAGAAAAGTGCAGAGAACAAAACAAAGGACTCTACATCACCTTTGTTGACCTCACCAAAGCCTTCGACACCGTGAGCAGGAAAGGGCTTTGGCAAATACTAGAGCGCATCGGATGTCCCCCAAAGTTCCTCAACATGATTATCCAACTGCACGAAAACCAACAAGGACGGGTCAGATACAGCAATGAGCTCTCTGAACCCTTCTCCATTAACAATGGCGTGAAGCAAGGCTGTGTTCTCGCACCAACCCTCTTTTCAATCTTCTTCAGCATGATGCTGAACCAAGCCATGAAAGACCCCAACAATGAAGACGCTGTTTACATCCGGTACCGCACGGATGGCAGTCTCTTCAATCTGAGGCGCCTGCAAGCTCACACCAAGACACAAGAGAAACTTGTCCGTGAACTACTCTTTGCAGATGATGCCGCTTTAGTTGCCCATTCAGAGCCAGCTCTTCAGCGCTTGACGTCCTGCTTTGCGGAAACTGCCAAAATGTTTGGCCTGGAAGTCAGCCTGAAGAAAACTGAGGTCCTCCATCAGCCAGCTCCCCACCATGACTACCAGCCCCCCCACATCTCCATCGGGCACACAAAACTCAAAACGGTCAACCAGTTTACCTATCTCGGCTGCACCATTTCATCAGATGCAAGGATCGACAATGAGATAGACAACAGACTCGCCAAGGCAAATAGCGCCTTTGGAAGACTACACAAAAGAGTCTGGAAAAACAACCAACTGAAAAACCTCACAAAGATAAGCGTATACAGAGCCGTTGTCATACCCACACTCCTGTTCGGCTCCGAATCATGGGTCCTCTACCGGCACCACCTACGGCTCCTAGAACGCTTCCACCAGCGTTGTCTCCGCTCCATCCTCAACATCCATTGGAGCGCTCACACCCCTAACGTCGAGGTACTCGAGATGGCAGTGGTCGACAGCATCGAGTCCACGCTGCTGAAGATCCAGCTGCGCTGGATGGGTCACGTCTCCAGAATGGAGGACCATCGCCTTCCCAAGATCGTATTATATGGCGAGCTCTCCACTGGCCACCGTGACAGAGGTGCACCAAAGAAAAGGTACAAGGACTGCCTAAAGAAATCTCTTGGTGCCTGCCACATTGACCACCGCCAGTGGGCTGATAACGCCTCAAACCGTGCATCTTGGCGCCTCACAGTTTGGCGGGCAGCAGCCTCCTTTGAAGAAGACCGCAGAGCCCACCTCACTGACAAAAGGCAAAGGAGGAAAAACCCAACACCCAACCCCAACCAACCAATTTTCCCTTGCAACCGCTGCAATCGTGTCTGCCTGTCCCGCATCGGACTGGTCAGCCACAAACGAGCCTGCAGCTGACGTGGACTTTTTACCCCCTCCATAAATCTTCGTCCGCGAAGCCAAGCCAAAGAAAAGATTGTTTTGGAAAGCAACAGATGAACGAACTCAGAAGATTAGGTCCGGAGCCGCAGTCTGTCTGAGTGCAATTGGCTGTTCTAGGAGGATCACATGGTTTTCTCTGAGTGAGAGAGAGAGAATTCAGTTCAACAGTTCAGCAGCAGCAGCTGGGACTAGAACAGGACAAGCTGGCAAGCTTGTGGAAAAACCCCATTTTGGAAGATATATTGTGAGTTCTGACTACAGCCTGGTCAAAGCCCTTGTGGTCCATTCAAGAGAAGATGGCTGGCTGTATAATGTTTCACTTGAAATAAAGAAAAAAAAAGGGAACTATGTGGTGACCTGAAAGAAAGAGGTTATCATCTGGAAAACCCTGATGAGAAAAGTTTCTTCAGCAAGTGGCTGATTAAAAGGAATTAGTTTGTGTCCAACGGGCAACAAATCTCTCTCTGAAAACCGACAAGAACCTTCTTGAGCAGTACAATTTATCTTTCAAGCACCAAATCCTGGTGAAATTCATAAATGTTAAATTCTGTGCACAATATAAGAATTGCCTGATACCCGTGAACTTGAAAGAGTGAATGATTGGACTGTGAATCAAAGAACTTTTCTGAACTTATATACACATTATATACAGGTGCGCTTAGAATTAGAAGGGGATTAAGTTAAAGTTTGATCCTGTTTCCGTGTTTAAAGATAATTGAAAGCAACTTTTGTTTAAGTAACCATTTGTCTTGGTGAATTTCTGTAGCTGCTGGGTTTTTGGGGTCCTCTGGGCCCAGAACAATACACACACACACACATACACCCACACACCCACACACACACACACACACACACACACGCACACACACGCACGCACGCACGCACGCACGCACGCACGCACGCACGCACGCACGCACGCACGCACGCACACACACACGCACGCACACACACACAGGATGTACTACATGTGCATATTTGTCTTTATGTGTGTTATGTCTGGTATTTGCACTGAGAATCAGAGAACACTGTTTCATTGGGTTGTACTTGTACAATTGGATCATAATAAACTTGAACTTGAAAAGAAAACAACGCACTTACTTATTCTCAATGGGCATCCTCTATGACCACCCAGGAAGGGGGGGGGGGGATGGGTGGAGGTCATAGGGGACCCCCATTGAAAATAGCTAGTCTAAAGAAAAACGAACAGTTAACATAACAGGTGGTAAAGCCTTCATACTGGGAAAAGTGAAAAAATAAGTTAGCTTTAAGTTTAAGAGAGGACAAGGAGGACAGAGGGAATAGTTCTGACAGGATGAGGCCAGAGTTGCCAAGGTGATTCCACCGTTTACAAAGCCATCTGGTTGATGGATCTGTGAGGGAATATGGTGAGACCAACGCAAACAGAGGGACATGTACTAGCTGTGAAATGTAAATCACAGCTGTTCCAGAGACTAAAAGGAGAGTGGGAGAAATGCTCAGTGGATCAGGCTGTCTCTGTGGGGAGTAGAATTAATATGTTCTCATCTTAGTCTCAGGTCTCAGCCACAGCTCTGAACTGCGTTTCCTAGTTCTTGTTTATACCTGTCTTTGTTGTGTTTCTCTCCCTCCCTCCCTCCCTCCCTTTCTCATGAATCTGCCAGCCACAGTTTCATAAACAGCGTATTAAGCCCAGCTATCCTGGTCTCTTCTGATCCGAGGATGTCATTTAGCAAAGAACAGGTCCTTTGGCCCAACTTGTTATTTCTGACCAAGTTTGCATTCCCATTAGCCTGCATTTGGTCCACACCATTCTAAACCCTTCCTATCCATAAATCCATAAGCCTTTTGAACATTTTTGTTTGAGCCTGCTTTTACAGTGTCCTCTGGCAGATCCAGCAGGTCGCAAAGTTATCTTCAGTAGAAAGCTGAAGCTGGAATTAGCCAGGACGATCATTAAATTAATGCATTTGCTATTGAAGTAAAAGGACAAAGTATCTGAAATTTGTGGTAATTCTTAGCAAGATGGAAACACAAGGAGGGCATTCAATATGATACAGACTATAGAGCGAAGCTGGAACTCCCAGTTGCCATCCACTGTAATTCCCTCATCACTCCACACAGACATATCTGTCCTCAGAATGAAACACAGAAATTTGCTGACACTGTGATTGCAGTAAAAACTTAGAAATACTGGAGGAACTCAGCAGGTCTCGCAGGATCGACATTTCAGGCTTGAGTTCTTCTTCAACGTATCTGTCCTCAGCCTCATCCATTGCCAAGATGAGGCTAAATGTATACGAGGATTAACGCATCATGTCCCTCCTGGATAGCTTCAAACCCAATGCCATAAACATTGAATTTTGTCACCCCTATCTGGTTCCATTGTTTTTCCTCTCTCCTCCATCTGCTAATGCTCTCACTTTTCTCTCTGAAACTCCCCACCCCCTCGCCCAGTGCTCTCCCTTGCCTGTCTCTCCAACTCTCTCACCTCCGTCACGAGAGACTACAGATGCTGGAATCTGAAGCAAAACCCAATCTGCTGGAGCAGAATGGTCGATGAAGCATTGACCACTGTTTTCTCCCACTGATAAGGTTCAAGGTCAAGAATCTAAGGTTCCTTTTATTTTCACATAATAAAACACTAAAAATGTAACTTACACACTTTTGCCTGCTGTATTCCCCGGTGCCCTTTACAGTAAGAGTGCAAAAGGAGCAAAAGAGACCCCTTCAGCATTACTGAGTGTCCGTGAATTCGCCTCCGGCATTCCTGCAGCCTCTGCAGCCGCACAGACTCCTGTTTGATTCATTGGCGACCTGAGCTCCAGATCCAAACCTCCCGACACGATCAGGATCTGATGCTGCTTAACCCATTGATTTCCTCTTCCCGTTTGTGCTTGGCTTCATCAACCCTGTCTCCCTTTTGCTCTTCCCCATTCCCTCCTTCTTCCCAATATACATTTTAAAACTCACCTCCCCCACTTCAGTCTCGATAACTTACTCATTTCTGTTCATGGCTGCTGCCAAACCCACTGAGCCCCTCCAGCCTCTCTTTGTTCACTGAAGCCCACAATAGGGATGATTATGGGTGTTGAAGTACATTTCACCATCAGATCTTCAGTGTGTTGTGTTGTGGTCTAACAAATCGATTCCAGTTCAAACCCTGTGAAAATCCAGGAAAAGCCTTTATAGACAGGGGCAGTACCATTTTCCACAGCACATCAAGATGATTCAACAATGCTATTTTCCATTGATGTACACTGGAAAAAGTTCAGTTTAAATATAAGGCAGAATGGGCAAATAGGATGTGAATGGTTCAGAAACAGGCCCTTGGACCCATTTTGCCCATGTTGATCAAGTTGCCTTCCTGAGCTAGTTCCGCCTATATCATTCTAAAACTTCCTATCCAGGCTCCTCAAAGTTCAGATTTATTGTCAGAGTACATAGATCACATCACATACAACCTTAAGATTCTTTTTCCTGTATGTTGATAGTGCAAACTATACTCAAGAAAAGAGAGGAATGTAAACAAATTGATTGTGCAAACGCAGAAAAAAACCAGTAACAAATAATGTACAAAGTAAGAGGCCTTAATTGAGTCCCTGGTTGAGTTTGTCATTGAGGAGTCTGATAGTGGAGGGGGAGCAGTTCCTGAACCTGGTAGTGTGAATCTTGTGGCATCTATACCTCTTTCCCGATGGCAGTAGCAAGAACAATCTAAATGTATTTTTAATATTGCCATTGTGTCCAACTCTACCACTTCCTCTGGCAGCACATTCCAAATAACTACCACCCTCTGTGTGAAAAGGTACCCCTCAAGTCCCTTTTACATCTTTCCCCTCATACCTTAAATCTATCCCCTCTAGTTTTAGACTCCCTATCCTGGGAAAAAACATCATGATAATTTAGCTTATCCTCGTGATTTTACAAAGCTCCACCACATACCCCTTCGAGTCCTGCTCTCAAGGGAGAAAAATCTCAATCGATCCAACCCAGGGGTGCAGTGCTAATCTTTTTAGGTTGCAGAGTTCACCGGAAATGACGACAAGGAGGTCTCGCGAGACGTGGCCTTGGTGACCACCATGTTGTATTTGGCATTGTATAATTGAGAGTGAACAGTAGGACAAGAAAGGAGGCCGACTGGTCGTGGAAGAAACAGTTACATGCCTTATATGTCCAAAATAGCACCAAGCTGGGGGTGCGCCCAGAGAGATGAGGTGCCCAGAGCAGAGTTCTGATGAGCTCCGGCAGCACTGCACCCCTGATGCAACCTCTCCCTTTTATTCAAGCCTGCCAGACTTGGTAACATTCTCATGAATCTTTTCTGCCCCTTTTGAGCTTCGTAGAATTGACTGCTTATTGGTAAGAGGAAGGCTAGAGACAAAATTGGTCCCTTAGAAAATCAGAGTGGAAAACTGTGTGTGGAACCTAGAGAAATGGGGGAGATATTGAACAGTTTCTTTTCTTCGGTATTCACTAAGGAGAAGGATATTGGGAGATGTGGGATAAAAAAAGCAAATTGGGTAAATATGGGGAATATAGAGATTACAAAAGGTGTAGTTTTAAGGCTTTTGAAGAATATAAAGGTGGATAAGTCTCCGGGACCAGACGGGATCTTCCCCAGGACATTGAGAGAAGTGAAGGAGGAAATAGCAGAGGCTCTGGCGGTAATTTTTCGAATGTCATTAGATATGGGGATAGTGCCGGAGGATTGGCGCATTGCGCATGTGGTTCCGTTATTTAAAAAGGGTTCAAGGAGGAAGCCTGGCAACTATCGGCCTGTAAGTTTGACGTCTGTGGTAGGTAAATTAATGGAGAAAATTCTTAGAGATAGTACTTATAAACATCTGGATAGACAGGGTCTGATCAGGAGCACTCAACATGGATTTGTGGGAGGAAGGTCATGTTTGACCAATCTGATTGAATTTTTTGAAGAGGTGACTAGGAATGTGGATGAGGGTAGCGCAGTGGATGTTGTCTATATGGACTTCAGTAAGGCCTTCGATAAGGTACCACATGGAAGGTTAGTTAGGAAGGTGCAGTCTTTAGGTATAAATTTTGAGATAGTCAAATGGATTGAACATTGGCTGAAAGGGAGAGGCCAGAGAGTGGTAGTGGATAATTGTCTGTCAGGTTGGAGGCCGGTGACCAGTGGTGTGCCTCAAGGATCTGTATTGGGCCCATTGTTGTTCGTTATATACATTAATGATCTAGATGATGGGGTGGTGAATTGGATTAGTAAATATGCAGACGATACTAAGATAGGTGGAATAGTGAATAATGAAGAAGGTTTTCTAGGATTGCAGAGGGATTTGGGCTGCTTAGAAAAGTGGGCTGAAAAATGGCAGATGGAATTTAATGCTGATAAGTGTGAGGTGCTTCATTTTGGTAAGAAGAATCAGAATAGGACATATGTGGTAAATGGGAGAGCATTGAGGAATACAGAAGAGCAGAAAGATTTAGGAGTGACGGTACATCGTTCCCTGAAGGTAGAAACTCACGTGAATAGGGTGGTGAAGAAGGCTTTTAGTATGCTGGCCTTTATCAATCATTGCATGGAATATAGGAGTTGGGAGGTGATGTTGAGATTGTATAAGACGTTGGTGCAGCCTAATTTGGAGTTCTGTGTGCAGTTCTGGTCGCCTAATTATAGGAAGGATATAAACAGAGTGGAGAGAGTGCAGAGAAGGTTTACCAGAATGTTGCCTGGGTTTAAGCATCTGGAGTATGGGGAGAGATTGGACAGATTGGGTCTTTATTCTTTGGAGCGTAGAAGGTTGAGAGGGGATTTGATAGAAGTATTTAAGATTATGAAAGGGATAGACAGAGTGGATGTGGATAGACTATTTCCGTTAAGAGGAGGAAAGATTAAAACAAGAGGACATGAGTTAAGAATTAAGGGGCGGAGGTTTAGAGGTAACATGAGGGGGAACTTCTTTACTTAGAGAGTGGTAGCTGTGTGGAATGATCTTCCGGGAGAAATAGTGGCGGCGGAGTCAATTGTATTATTTAAGAAAAGGTTGGACAGGTATATGGATGAGAGGAAGATGGAGGGTTATGGGCATTGTGCAGGGAGGTGGGATTATAAAGGGGTGTTTGGTTCGGTGCGGACTAGAAGGGCCTAATGGCCTGTTTCCGTGCTGTAATTGTTATGTTATGTTATGTTATGTTATTCCTCCCTGCTGTGAGATTTCTGAATGACAATCAAACACAGACACTACCTTCCTTTCTTTTATTTTTGGACTAATTTATTTATTTTTAAATGTAATTTTGTAGCAATAGTTGCATTGTAAATGCTGTGGCAAAAGAACAAATTTTGTGATGTTCATAACAATAAATACTGATTCTGATTCTGATTCTGAACTGTGGTCTTGCACAGTTAGGACCTGAATCCCAATTCCTGTCTGCAGGGCCCTGATTGATGAAGGCAAGCACGTCAAACACCATCTTCACCACCTTCTCCACATGTGTCCCTCCTTTTCTACGAAAAATGTGCCTCTTCTCCTTGGCCTCTCTATTTAACAATGCTTTCCAGAGCCCTACCGTTCACCCTGTAAGTCCTGCCCTGGTTTAACCTACCAAAATGCAACACCTTGCCCTTGTGTGAATTAAATTTTCTCTGCATTCATTGGCCCACTTTCCCTGTTCATCCTGTTGTAAATTTCAATAATCTTTTTCACTGTCCTGGTTTCATCTGCAAACTTACTAAGCATGTGACGACATTATTGTCCAATTTGTTACTATAGGTGAAAAACAGTGAACCCAGCACTGATTCCAAAGGCCTTCACAGGCCTTCAATTTAAAATACAACTCTCCAGGTATGATCTCTGGCTTCCACCATCATGTCAATTCTGTATCCAAATGACCAGTTCAAATGGATCCCTTGCAATCCGGCGTTCTGGACCAGCCCACCATGCAATCCGGCCTTCTGGACCAGCCTACCATGAAATCCAGCCTTCTGGACCAGCCTACCATGAAATCCGGCCTTCTGGACCAGCCTTCCATGAAATCTGGCCTTCTGGACCAGCCTTCCATGAAATCCAGCCTTCTGGACCAGCCTTCCATGAAATCCGGCCTTCTGGACCAGCCTTCCATGCAATACAGCCTTCTGGACCAGCCTTCCATAAAATCCGGTCTTCTGGACCAACCTACCATGAAATCGAGCCTTCTGGACCAGCCTTCCATGAAATCCAGCCTTCTGGACCAGCCTTCCATGAAATCCAGCCTTCTGGACCAGCCTTTCATGCAGTCCAGCCTTCTGGACCAGCCTACCATGCACTCCGGCCTTCTGGACCAGCCTTCCATGAAATCAGACCTTCTGGACCAGCCTTCCATGAAATCCGGCCTTCTGGACCAGCCTTCCATGAAATCCAGCCTTCTGGACCAGCCTTCCATGAAATCCGGCCTTCTGGACCAGCCTTCCATGAAATCCGGCCTTCTGGACCAGCCTTCCATGAAATCCGGCCTTCTGGACCAGCCTTCCATGAAATCCGGCCTTCTGGACCAGCCTACCATGAAATCCGGTCTTCTGGACCAGCCTACCATGAAATCCGGACTTCTGGACCAGCCTTCCATGCAATCTGGCCTTCTGGACCAGCCTACCATGCAATCCGGCCTTCTGGACCAGCCTTCCATGAAATCCGGCCTTCTGGACCAGCCTTCCATGAAATCCGGTCTTCTGGACCAGCCTACCATGCAATCCAGCCTTCTGGACCAACCTTTCATGAAATCCGGCCTTCTGGACCAGCCTTCCATGAAATCCGGCCTTCTGGACCAGCCTTCCATGAAATCCGGCCTTCTGGACCAGCCTTCTATGAAAACCGGCCTTCTGGACCAGCCTTCCATGCAATACGGCCTTCTGGACCAGCCTTCCATGCAATACGGCCTTCTGGACCAGCCTTCCTTGAAATCCGGCCTTCTGGACCAGCCTACCATGCAATCCGGCCTTCTGGACCAACCTTTCATGCAGTCCGGCCTTCTGGACCAGCCTACCATGAAATCTGGCCTTCTGGACCAGCCTTTCATGCAGTCCGGCCTTCTGGACCAGCCTACCATGCACTCCGGCCTTCTGGACCAGCCTTCCATGAAATCAGGCCTTCTGGACCAGCCTTCCATGAAATCCGGCCTTCTGGACCAGCCTACCATGAAATCCGACCTTCTGGACCAGCCTACCATGCAATCCGGCCTTCTGGACCAGCCTACCATGAAATCCGGCCTTCTGGACCAGCCTTCCTTAAAATCCGGTCTTCTGGACCAGCCTACCATGAAATCCGATCTTCTGGACCAGCCTACCATGCAATCCGGCCTTCTGGACCAGCCTACCATGAAATCCGGCCTTCTGGACCAGCCTTCCTTAAAATCCGGTCTTCTGGACCAGCCTACCATGCAATCTGGCTTTCTGGACCAACCTTTCATGAAATCCGGCCTTCTGGACCAGCCTTCCATGAAATCCAGCCTTCTGGACCAGCCTTCCATGAAATCCGGCCTTCTGGACCAGCCTACCATGCAATCCAGCCTTCTGGACCAGCCTACCATTCAATCCGGCCTTCTGGACCAGCCTACCATGCAAGACCCTGCCAAAGGCCTAACTTAAGTCCTTATAGACAATATCAATCCTCTTCATTATAACTTCAAAACATTGCATCAAATATAGAGATACATTTTTTTTCTACACAGTTTGTGGAAACTGACTCTTTTTGTCAATGAAAATAGAGAATTTTTGTCCTGATTACACATTGTTGCTGAATAATTAAAGCTCCACAATCTGTTGAACAGCAGCTACCTTGCAATTTGTAATTCCATCTGTGATGAAAGGCATTGTTTTGGAAGATTTTAATTATCTCAGAACTCACTGATCTATCTATCAAACAAAAGTGGTGGTCTTCTTCTGCTGTACACAAGGGTGATATTATTATTAAAATAAGAACAGTTATTACACAAGGTCTTCTCTTTAATAGCTACCTTAATGTCCACAGTATTCTATATGTAACTTTATATTTTGGGCGGCATGGTTAGCTCAACGCTGTTACAGCACCAGTGATCAGGAACAGGTTTGAATCCCGCTCCATCTGTAAGGAGTTTGTACGTTCTCCCCACGTGTGTGTGGATTTTCCCCTCGGGGAATCCGGTTTCCTCCCACCGTTCAAAACATATCAGAGGTTGTAGATCAATTGGGTGTAATAAGGCGGCACAGACTCATTGTCCGAAAGGGCCTGTTAATATGCTGTTTCTCTAAATTAAAAATTAAAAAAAAAGAAAAAATAGGGAATTTAGAAGCAACCTGGTTCAAATAGAATGCCCATGCTCATAGATATATACTAACATATAGCAAAAATACATCTTTTCTTTCTTTGGCTTGGCTTCGCGGACGAAGATTTATGGAGGGGTAATGTCCACATCAGCTGCAGGCTCGTTTGTGGCTGACAAGTCCGATGCGGGACAGGCAGACACGGTTGCAGCAGTTGCAGGGAGAAATTGGTGGGTTGGGTTGGGTGTTGGGTTTTTCCTCCTTTGTCTTTTGTCAGTGAGGTGGGCTCTGCGGTCTTCTTCAACGGAGGTTGCTGCCCGCCGAACTGTGAGGCGCCAAGATGCACGGTTGGAAGCGAGATCAGCCCACTGGCGGGGGTCAATGGGGCAGGCACCAAGAGATTTCTTTCGGTAGTCCTTGTACCTCTTCTTTGGTGCACCTCTGTCACGGTGGCCAGTGGAGAACTCGCCATAGAACACGATCTTGGGAAGGCGATGGTCCTCCATTCTGGAGACGTGACCTACCCATATGAGTGTGTGTGTATATGTGAGAGTTCTATTTGAACCAGCTGGCATTTCTGTCCCCTTTAAGTGTGGTTTGTAGAAGGTGAGAAAAGTTTTAATATGAGTATAATGGTGACCAACAACTGTTTTTTTACAAAATACCTGGGACATCATTTCCTCTTGTCAAATTGCTTTGTCTCTTCCACTCCTCCAACTCTAGCTAATATTTATCTCTGAACCAACATCAAATAAAAATGGTCAATAAATTATCTCATGTAAAATAAAGATTTGTGGTGCAGTACAATTGAAATATATTTTTAAAATACCTGTTGGTGTCGCACCGTTATTGTTTGATGAGAGGAGCCAGCCATGGTTTATGCAGATAATTCACCATTGCAATTGTACTAGCTGGATGCATGTCAGTCCAGTACAGGAGCTGCTTTACTCTTAGTTGGAAGCTGCAAGAGATAAGCAAATAAGATAACAACATCATGCAAACTTTCCTCCCCTCCATGGACTCCATCTACATCTCCCGCTGATGAGGCAAGGGATCCAAAATACTGAAAATCCTTTCACACACTAGACACATTCTCTTCTCCCTCCTCCCATCAGGAAGCCAGCTTGAGAGTACGAAAGCACTCACCAGCAGGCTTAAATACAGTTTCTGTCCTGCAGCCATCAGACTCCTGAATAAACCCCATAACAGTGCTCTCATACTGTCTTTGCTGCTTCTCTTATTGATCTCACTTTTCACTGAAATCCTGTACTCTGTGAATGTTGCTTTTTACCCAGGTGCATGTATGTTAACTAACCTGTTAGTCTATTTGCGGAAGAACCTATCTCACTGTACGAGGTATTTTGTGACAAATAAACACAAGCTAAACTAAATGATGGCATCCTGCATGCCACACGTGTTCCGATTTGTGTCAGATCAACATGACTGCAGTCACCGATGCGCGGTACAGGCTGGTGCAACACAGTTTGTACCTGACACCACAAAAATTGAACAGATCTAAACCTGAATTATCAGACCAATGTTTTAGATGTGGTATGACAACAGGAAGATTTGTTCACGCAACCTGGACATGTGCTAAGGTGAGATCCTTTTGGGTGGAATGCAGACCTGTGTTCCCCTGGAGAAAATTACCTACAACCTGAGGAAACAATTCGGTACTTTTTTGAAGGTCGGACAGCCCTACTTGAACTACATAGGGGCGCAATTGTAGTGTGGACTGCCGTGCCTCACCACCCTGCCCTACCCTCCTAATTTGCCCCTCCATTGGTGAAGGAATGGAGGGGGTCCATCTTATTTTAATCAGGGAAAGTTGCAGAAAATGGTTGGCAACCGTGACATGACAAACCCACCACAAATCACCAAATGTAAGTTTCATACCTTTGTTGTGAGTGTTTCGGTTATTGTGTGTAAGTATAATTAGTTGGGTAATACGAAGAGTTAAAGATTTATTACTGACATTTCAGGCCTGAAATGTATGATTTCACACCTTGAAGAGGAGCTCAGGCCCAAAACGTCGATTATATATCTTTAACTCCTCTGGACACTGCGAGACCAACCGAGTTCCTCCAGCATTTGTGTGTTTTTACTTGGTGTCAACTCTTTCTGATAACATTATAGATCTATTAAACCAGTTGAATTTATTCCGACCTTTGAGTATTAAAGTCAGAGAGTCATACAGTACGGAAACAGGTCCTTGGCCAAACTCACCCATGTCCATCAAGTTATCCTTGCAAGCTAGTCCCACCAGCTATGTCCTTTGTCCTATGTCCTTTTCACCCTTTCCTATCATGTAGCTGTCCACGACTTTTAAATATCATATTGGTTAATTATTAAAGCACCAAATTTAAGGATCTAAACTCTGAATGTGTCACCGTGTAATATCAAAATTGAGTTTTGAATATCCATAAGGGAAGCTGAAGCTGAAGGTGGTAAGGAGGTTCTGCAGAAAAGAATATAAGTCAATGGTTCTCAACCTTTTTCTTTCCACTCACATACCACTTTAAATAATCCCTATGCCATAGGTGCTCTGTGATTAGTAAGGGATTGCTTAAGGTGGTATGTGGGTGGAAAGAAAAAGGTTGAAAACCTTTTTAATGGTACCTAATTGACTCGTTATGTGCATGGTTTCATAACTCCAAAGGAAATGGGCCAATGACAATTTTTCTCAAGCAAAATGTTTTAATAGCAATTGGGTCCAGAGCAGTGATTCTCAACCCTCCCTTCCCACTCACATCCCACCTTAACCAATCCCTTACCAATCACAGAGCACTTATAGCATAGGGATTACTTAAAGTGGGATGTGAGTGGAAAGAAGGTTCTGCAATTGTTGAGCAGATACAAAATTTCATGATGAATTAGCTCAAAACCTCCAAAGCAAAAATCGGCGATCAGAGCACTCCTGGTTCTTCCTAACCAATGGAAACAAAGACCAAAATAATGCTTTGACATCGTCAACCCAGAGCATCATTTCACTCGATGAGCAGATGACAATGCACTGAACGTGGATATTCTGTGAGCAGGATTCCACTGCCAGAGCATTAACTAATTGCCCATCACAACTCCTTGATAAGCACACAACATATTCTCAGTTGGAAATCACAATTTAGTGAGTCCTCAACAGGATCCCAAGGCAGCATTGAATCGGCTCGAGGATCATTGATCTTCAGCTTCACTCAATGTACAGAAGTATTTATGCTGAAGTGTGATCCTGTTTGCATTCTAATACATATTAAACATCTCTGCACTCCAGTAGTAATTTGTGTGAAGCACTTGGAGATGTTTAAAGGTGATATATCTGTGTAGAAACACAAGTATAAAATTATTAGTACTGATTATGGTATTAATATTTATATAATGATTTCAATGGATGTTTTTTACAGAAACAAATTATAGGCTGACGGATTGTGGTTTAGAATTTCTTTGGGTGGGAGAAGACTAATCTCCAGTTTCTTCCTCATTGTAGATGCACTCCTTTTAAAATTTATTTTCAGAATTTGGGTGTCACTGGAAGAGCCAGTATTCATTACCTGACCCTGACTATCCTTGAGCGAGCTGTCATTTGGACATGCACATGGATGGGAGGGATATGGAGGCTATGGACTGGGTGCATAATAGTTTTGTACAGATTAGTAGGGCTGAAGGGCCTGTTTTCTGGGCTGTGATGTTCTATGGTTGTAACTTTGTTAGTATGTCACCTCGAGAAATGGGTCTTTCCTGGAATCACCCTCAGTCTCATCAGTTGTACCTACAAAGATCCTTATCCATGCCCGCCTTCTGGGCTGTTTAGCAAGATGACATGCAATGCATGGCTGAATTCCTTTCTGGCCATGTTTGTAACAGTCATAACTGCCAGGGGCACGTTCCAAACCCATGGCCTATACCACCAAGCCATGCAAAGGCAGCAGGTCACAGGAATGCCACTACCTCAGGATCTTCTCTTGGTCACCCATCATCCGGACTGACATTATGTCACTTTTAATTCATTGTCACTGGGTCTACCTCCTGGAAGTCCCTCCCAAGCAACGATGGGGGATCTCAGGAAAAATGCAGTGGTTCAAGATGGTGGCTGACCACCACTTTTTCAAAGGGGGTCAGAGATAATTGCTAAATGCTTTCCAGTTATGCCCACATTCCCATGAGGGAGTGAAAGAAGTGTGAAGGAAAGTTAACATCCCGAGTTGCGCAGGGTTAGGGGATAAATTGGTCACCTGCGTGTGTTTGAGTGGGAATGAGCTCATGGGACAGAAGGGCCTGTTACTGCACCTTATCTCTAAATTAGAAGTAAATTAACTTAATCCTGACAGGATTGATCCTGGCAAGCACCAGAAATTAAATATGTTTCACATGGACATTAAAATTAACTTGGGAGAAAGGTCTAATGACAATATTTCTTCATTTTTGTAAGTTTTTACAAATTGGTTGTCTCCTCTACATGCAATAGTGTGGATCTCCCAGTGGCCACCCATTTCAGTTCCCTACCCCATTCCCTTGCTTATGCACTGGTCTTAAGCACTGCCAGACTGAGATCACCCGTAAATTGGAGGAACAACACTTCCTCTTCCATTTGGGCACCCTCCAAACGGATGACATTAACATAAACTTCTCTGGCTTTCAAAACTACCCCTCTCCACCCCTTCCCCATCTCTATCTGTCTGCCTCTCTCTTTTATTTTCCATCTTTTTCCTACACCTCCCCCCCCCTTCCCCATCTCTATCTGTCTGTCTCTCTTTTATTTTCCTTCTTTCTCCTTTCACAGAGCCAAAATCAATGCTCACTTTTCCTGTTATCACATCTAATTAACGGCTATTGTCTGTTGTTCTGGACTCTTCCCCCACCCAGCTTTGTATTTATTCTGAGCCTTCTTGTTCTCTGTTTAATCTTTGCTTACTTCTTGAAGAAGGGCTCAGGCTCGAAACATTGGTAATATATCTTTACCTCCCATGGCCTCTGCAAAATTTGCTGAGTTCTTCCAACATTTCTGTGTTTTTTTTTAACACTTTTGTAACGATCATTTGACTCCTTTGCATTAAGATTTTGATCACTCACATGACAGGTTGTCCTGTTGGTTACACAAGGCTGAATCTACAGAAGTTGTAGAAGATGGACATAGTTATCTGGTTCAGAACAGACAAAGAGCTGTTGATGAATGAATTTTGGTGTTAGATTTAAGTGTTATTAGTCACTCTGCACAGGGACTGTACCTCCACACGACTTCTGGAGATGTTATCATTCATAAGCATTGTGGTAATCCAACTTATCGATCATTGCCAGAAGGAAATGTTGTACGGTTGAATGGCAGTGAGCCATCCAATTTTGATTTTATTCTTTGAAGCCAATAACTCAATGTCTCAGACATGAACAACTTGTCAAACTGCTATAATGGCTCATTGTAAATCCAAAGGAAACAAATGCTATTGATTACCAAAGAGTATTCTTTTAATTTGCAAGTAAATCTAGACCATGCAAAAGTACAGAGAAACCATTTGACACTGAATTACATACCAGTAGAAAAAAAATTACTTTTGAAGCAGTTGATAATAAATTACAAGATCTTAATTAAATGTCGCCAACACATAAAGTGGCCGGGCTGACAGAATGCATTGTCCTTTTTTAGCTAATTTTTGTGGCTTTTTTAACAAAGTGCTGAATCTGTCTTAAACTGCTCCACAGGTACAAGTTACTGGGAAATAAGGAAGAGGGAGAGACTTATGCGCTGAATAGCTTCCTTCTATTTCATATTAATTCAAGATAGGTAGGAGACTGAGGGATGCTGAAATAGAAGGCAGAAATCTTTCCAAAGTTTCTTTTGCCCAGAGATGCAAGTCAGCATCGTCTCCACCGAACTGCATCATTTCCTCTCTTTCACTACCCATTGCTGAGTCCAAGGCTGTTGGATGATTGACAGATTACCTTCAAGTAAACGTCAATCAAATATCGAGCCCACTGCATCGCTTTGGTGGCTTACTGGTGCAACCGGGACTTGCAGACTGATGGAATCAGATACAGGTGCGAACCAAAGAACACTACAGCACAGAAACAGGCCCTTCAGCCAATGTAATTGGTGCCAGTCTGTTTTTTGGCTTGTTCTGTTGACCTGCATCCGACCACAGCCCTCCATACCCTTCCAATCCATGTAAATATCAAATCTTCTCTTTAAATGTTGAAATCGAACCTGCACCCTCCACGTCTACTGCTCCTAACCTAGCGCAGTTAGCGTGACGGTTGGTGCAGCACCGTTGCAGGGCCAGCAATTAGGACTTGGGTTCGAATCCCGCGCTGTCTATAAGGAAATTGTACATTCTCCCCATGTCTGCTTGGTTTTTTTCTGGGGGCTCTGGTTTCCTCCCACCCTTTGAAATGAGCGGGGGACTGTAGGCCAGTGGTGTATAATTGGTGGCACAGCTTCGTGGGCCAAAAAGGCCTGTTACCGTGCTGTATGACTAAATTTAAAAAAAATTTTTTAAATCAAGTTTCAACGCCCTGCCCCAAAACCAGCAATAAATGATTATGCGCTTCACTCTATTTTACTGCTTCTAATACTGTGACAATGTTAGATTTGAGCAATAGAACCTGATATTTTAGAGAGATAATCACTGTAAATCTTTATAGAAACTTAGAGAGCTCTGAAAGAATTGGCTGTACTAAAGATTTCTGCAAATTGGGGGGCAGCAATTGTGTTCTCACATTTCAAAAGGAGGGAGGGTGTAAAACAGGGAGCAATTGACCTGTGAGCCTGACATTAGTGGTTAGAAAAACGCTGAAATTCATGGAAAAGAAGATGCGTTTTCAAGACATTAGAGATAATAATGAAGTTAATCAGGCATGTCTCTGGGCACTGTGGTTGTAGTGTAATACACAAAAGTGCTGGAGAAACTCAGCAGGTCACTCAGCGTCCATAAGAAGCAAAGATATATAGCCAATGTTTTGGGCCTGAAACCTTCATCGAGGAATCCTTCAAAAATGTACAGGGATTGAAAGTTAATTGGGGTGTTTGGGGCAGGGGCTTGTGGGCTGGAAGGGCCTGTTAATGTGCTGTATTTATATGATGAACATACAAGTCATCTGTTCATTTATTTTCTTGTCATCTAATGTCAATGCAAAGTACATTTATTTTTTAATGGTAAGTGAAGCAGGAAAGAGAAATTACAGTCCTTGGGTTGACGGGGAATGGAAGAAAACAATCTTGTTTTATTCACTGACGTTGTGCGTGGAGTATACCTCCAAGCACCAAATGCATTTGACAGAGAATGAGCATCTGCCACACACCTCCTACACCAACAGGCCAGCAGTATCTTCATGTTACCAGGAATCCACATATCTGAGAACGTTTTCTCTCCTCTCCTAGAGCCAAAACATTAAGGTGAGGAAGGCATACCAATACCTCTACTTTCTAAGAAGTCGGAAGAGATTATGTTTACAGATGTGTTGTGGAAAGTCTGCAGACCTGCTGCATGAAGGCCTGATAAGGGGGCATCAATATCCATGAGCGTAAAGCCCCCCAAAAGGTACTAGACGCAACCCAGGACATCACAGACGAAACCCTCCCCACCATTGAGAACATCTACGGGGAACGCTGCCGTCGGCGAGCAGCAGCAATCATCAAGGTTCAAAACCACCCAGGACACACTCTGTTCTCGCTGCTGCCATCCGGAAAGAGGTGTAGGTGCCACAAGACTCACACCACCAGGTTCAGGAACAGCTGCTCCCCTTCACCATCAGACTCAATCAGGGACTCATTTAAGGATTCTTACTTTTGCACTTCATTGATTTTGCATTCAAAAACAGCAATATGTTCCTGATCTGGTAGTTTGATTTTAGTGATTTGGATGAGGATAAGTATTGGCCAGAGCATCTGGTAAAATAGTCCCGTTCTGATATGAAATGGTGCTGTGAGTTGTTTTCAGACATCAAGAGAAGATATGGGAAGATATCTACCTTTGACCTAAATCATGAGCCGTGTCCAGCAAATAGTCATCAATAAATATAGAGGCAAAATCAAGAGAATTTTGTTTTATTTTTAATCCAGAGAATGGTCAGGAAGGAGCACTCACAACAGACTGAGTGGTTGCAGCTCATAACTTCGGATCAGGGTTCCGATTCATTGTCAAAGTACATACATGACATCACATGCAATCCTGAGATTCCCTTTTCCTGTGAGGCAGAATTACCACTCATTGCAAAAAAAACTGTGCCCACTGTACCCATGTAAACAAATAAAGAAATGTAGACAAACTGACTGTGTAATACAGAGTGGACAAAAAAAAACGATCAAGTGCAAAAGTACGAGTCCTTAAATGAGTCCCCGATTGAGTTTGTTGTTGGGGAGTCTGATGGTGGAGGGTAGCAGCCGAACCCGGTGGTGCGAGTCACGCGGCTCCTACACCTCTTTCCTGGTGGCAGCAGCAAGAGCAGAGTGTGTGCTGGGTGATGTGGATCCTTGATGATTGCTGCTGCTCTCTGATGGCAGCGTTCCCTGTAGATGTTCTCGATGGTGGGGAGGGTTTTGCCTGTGATGTCTTGGGCTGTGTCTACAGCCTTTAGCAGGGCTTTATGTTCAGGGATATCGGTGTCCTCATACCAGACCGCGATGCAGCTGGTCAGCACACTTTCCACCACACAGCTGTAGAAATTTGCCAGTGTTTCTGATGTCATACCAAACCTCCGCAAACTCCTGAAGATTAATTGAAGTTAGACAGATTGGGGAGAAATGATAAAAGGTCAGATTGAAAGGGTGAGACACAACGAGAGTCTTCTGGAGGATATAATGGTACCACAGGTCTCCACCACTATCGACTTACCCCTTATTCGCATCTCTTCCATTTCCTGCTCATCTGTTCTGGCCCCCTCTGCCCCCAGATTCAACAAACATAGGATCCCCTTCATCCTCACCTACCACCCCATCATCCTCTGCATCCAACACATCATCCGCTGGAATTTCCAGCACTTACTACAGGATCTCATCTTTCCCGCTCCTACAGGCCTTTCACGTGAAGCAACATTTCACTTGTTGGCATTTTCTACATTGGAGAGACTGGTCACAGATTGGGAGATTGCTGTGCTCAGTACCTTCTCTCTGTTCACAACCACACTCCCAGGGGCCAACCATTTCATTTCCGGGTCACACTCCCAAGCTCACATGTCTGTCCATGGTCTTATGCACTGCTCCACCCTGACCACCCACAGATTGGAAGAACAACATCTTATTTTCCATCTGAACCCCCTCCAGCCAGATTGCATGAACATTGACTTCACTGCTTTTCATTACACCTGCTCACCTTTTCTTCCCCCTCCCCTATTTCCTGCCTTTCCAGTTCTTTTACCCACACAGCCCTACCTCCTACCCCACCAGTGCTGCTGTTCCCTCCCTCCCTTCTCCACCTTTCATCTGCTGCGCTGCCACCCCCCCTTCCCCCTCCCACTTTTTCGTTCTGACGCTCGCCGGCATTTTCTCATACTTTCATGAAATGTCAGTTCTGTATCCCTGCCTTTGCCACATAAAAGGCACTGTTTGATCTGCTGAGTTTCTCCAGCATTTTGTGTTTTTATTTCAACCACGGTGTCTACGGAATTTTGTATTTTACTTCAAGAACACACTGGCGAGGTGGGTGGGTAGGTAGGTGATCGGAAAAATGGAGGGGGTGTTAATGGGCGTACGTGAGAGAATAATTCCTGGAAAATAAGAAAATGGGATTCTGAGAGCTGGCATAGACTTGAAGGAACGAAAGTCTTCCTTCCATACTGTGAGAAGTAGTGCTGATCAGCTCGTGCCAGACAGCTGGTGACTGCTTTAAAAGCCTTGATACTCATCCATTTGTAATTGATTCCAAAAGCACAAATTCTTCCTGACCATCAACCATACTAATTATTCCCTTCGTTCTCTTCTGTGTACCTCCCCACGCAGAGTGATTATTTCTGGTTATACTAAATGTCATCTGGTCTGCTCATTTAATTATTTATTTCTACTACTCCGAACTGATAATAACATGAGCCATGAAATATCTTCCTTAAGTGCCAAGTGATAAAGACCAGGCCCTCATGTGGATTTTTTTTTAAATTCTCAAATAATTCTGTAGCAGAATATCAAAAAAGCGAATCCAAAGACCACTTATATGTAAATTCCATTGCAAACCCAATGTATTTCAGAAGGAGATTTTGCTCCACTATTGGGTTTTCCTGGCTGGAAGTGTGAAATCTATTTTTATGGATCCCACATCTGTTGTCTTGGTAATGCAGAGAAAAGCTCCTTCTTATTTCAGGAACCCTTTGTTCATCATGAATATTGTAAAGTCAAGAACAGCTTATTGGAGCTACAGTTAAACACCATTTCTTTGGAACTCTTGTTTTTAACACTGTCATTGCGATGTTCAGATCCCGTCCGTGTGTACCTCTCTCTTCAGCCCTCCAGACCCCAAGGTGTCTTGCATTTCTCCCATAATCCTGGAGACCGCCCCCCCCCCCCACCCCCACCTTCCATCCCTTGACGTCTCTCCCTTCATTTATGATTTCTTCTGAGCAATATCTTTGTACTTCTCATCACCCTGTATAATATGTCTCAGAAGCAGGAACAATCTGAGTTTGAGAGGTCAAAATTGTCTTGGCATGAAGGGGCAGAGCAAAATCTCCTTCTGAAACACAATGGGCTTACAATGGAATTGACAGTAAGTGGTCTTTGGATTCGCTTTTACAATATTCTGCTAGTGATTTGAGTGTTTCGAAAAAAATCCACATGAGAGGCACTGGTGCTTAATTCTTATTTTCATGGCATATAAGAAGACATTTCATGAGCCCCTTTCACACTTGCAAAATTGGTCCATTCAGTGTCCCGGGATAGGGACGGGGGTTTGGCTTTTCACACTTGACCACTCCTAACTGGGACACTGAACGCTTTCATACTTGCAAGGAGCAATATCGGGGTTGGGACTGTTCTACCTTTTACCAGTCATGACACATCGAGCGATGGTGGACCTGCCCTAAATCCTGATCAAAGTATTGAACAAAATTAATCATGCCTAATTATAACATAATTAAGCTTTATGTAAAACACAGTACAAGCCCTTCAGCATCTGTTGTTGTTGTGCCAACCTATTTAAACTTAGCAATAAATAGCATTAGCGGATCATTTTTAAACAGGGTGGGAAAGTTTGTACCTCTATAGCGCACAATTTAAAGAATGGGATAATTGGTAGTACTATTGCGTACAATTTATAAATAACATGGGAAAAAGTGATGGCAGACCTGCCCTCCCAGAATTCCATGTGGCAGAGAAAAGGCTGTATGCCTGGCTGCATGTATGGAGCATTCATAGAGGGGTTTTTCTGCCGCAAGGCATTCTGGGAAGTCAGGTCCACGGTCTTTATAAATTGTACGCAATGGCTGTTTAGTGCTATTTATTATTAACAAAGAACTGTAATTAGATAACAAATGTAAACAAAGTGACTGCAATACAGAGAAAATCGAAAAAGTGTACGTCAGGGTCCTTAAATGAGTCTCTGATTGGGTTTGTCATTGAGGAGTCTGATGATGGAGGGGGAGCAGCTGATCCTGAACCTGGTGGTGTGAATCTTGTGGCACCCACTCCTCTTTCCTGATGGCAGCAGCGAGAATAGAGCATGTGCTGGGCGGTGAGGGTCTTTGATGATGGCTCTCCGACGGCAGCGTTCCCTGTAGATGTACTCGATTGTGGGGAGAGTTTTGCCTGTGATGACTTGGGCTGTGTCTACTCCCTTTTGGACTTCATGATTTTGTTAATTGAATTCAATTTTTTAAAAACGTTTTTTCTGAATTATTTATCCATCCACTTGAATGGTTTTTGATTGACGAGGATCCTGTTAAAAATCATTCAATATCCTTTCACAGCTGGCAAATTATCAGGGCATTCTGGGAGTGGAGAATGAGGCAACCCTAGACTCCTCCAAGTGGGATTCCTTCGGGTGCCATGGGTCAGATCGGAGCACAGTCCATGTTGGGAATGGATCGCTGCAGGCTGAGGGCACCGTAGGTGATGAGAACCCAGCCTGCATGATCCAGCCCTTTTAACAAAAGTTGTTAATATCAAAATTCATCCATCTTCCTCATATCACATCCCATCAAATCTATGCTACGTCTCAGAGCATTATTCTCAGTCCTGTTTCAGAATAAGTATTTATTCCCATGAACATGTCATGAAATTTGTTGTTTTTGATGCAGCATCACGGGGGCAAATATGGCTATGAATTGCATTTCAAAAATAAATAAATACTGTAGTGCAAGAAAGTAGGATTTAGTGAGGTTGTGTCTGTGGTCCATTGTCCCTTCAGTGGGGAAGAAGAAAGGAATGAGAGGGGATCTTATAGAAACCTATAAAAATTTGCAAGGCATAGATAAGATAGAGATAGGTAAGATGTTTCCATTGGTAGGGGAGTCCAGAAAAAAGAGACATCGCTTCAAGATTCAGAATATTAGATTTAAGAGAGGAGGAACTGCTTTTCCTAGAAGGTGGTGAACCTGTGGAATTTGCTGCCTGTTGAAGCAGTGGAGATGACCTCAGTAAATCTATTTGAGACAAGGTTGGATCAATTTTTACTGAGTAGGAGCATTAAGGGATATGGGAAAAAGGCAGGTAGATAGGTGGAGATGAGCCTCTCATCAGATCAGCCATGATCTCATTGCATGGCGGAGCAGGCTCGACAGGCCGGATGGCTGACTCCGGCTCCTAATACTTATATTCTTATGAAGCTGTCCTTGTGCCACTGGGTGCTCATCTTCAGGCTCCTGTGCCTTTTTCCTGATGGTACCCGCTTATAAGGATTATTGCCCATTGGAGGGATTTGATACAGCACGGCCTTTCTGATATCATTCTTGCATAAAACTTCACACACTTTTGTGAGTGGGAGCTAAAGCAACAGCAACTTACTTGATTATGTTGAAGACAACAATGACTTAATCTGTGAGGGTCTTGACTCTTCACCTCGTACCAATGCAGTGAAAGGAATCTACATCAAAAATTAGCTGTTGCGCTTCATATATTTCCGCTGCGGGATCTGTGTATCTTGCTGAGAGAGCATGTCGGAAATTTAGGTAAATATGTTGATGGCCTGTGCAACAGTCAACCTTTTGCTCCTATCACTTATTTTTTAGCAGTCAGGAAATTGAAACTAGCATGAATATTTATACAGAGTGGCTAAGATAGCTCCATGATTGAAATTTATAAGCTAAGCAGAACCATTATAATTTAATTTTTTTCAACGGGGACTTTGTTTGAACACAGAGAGGAGGAGGGCATGTTTTTATTTTAATCCTTGTGGATGCCTTCCGATGAGGTGGGATTGAGCAGATGTTTCAGTTTCATTCATGACCAGATGTTGAGCGAAAATGTTGATTTCTGCTGTTGCACTGTTATATTGTCCGGATCCAATATCGTCTAATCAGTATAAATGGGGGTAGCAAATTGCTGCACAGGTTTAATATATTATCGGGGTGGTGCAGGGATTGAGTATGGTGAAGGGACTGAGTTTGGTGAAGGGACTGAGTGTGGTGTAGGCACTGAGTGTGGTGAAGGGACTGAGTGTGGTGTAGGGACTATGTGTGGTGAAGGGACTGAGTGTGGTGTAGGGACTGAGTGTGGTCAAGGGACTGAGAGTGGTGAAGGGAATTAGTGTGGTTTAGTGACTGAGTGTGGTGTAGGGACTGAGTGAGGTGTAGGGACTATGTGTGGTGTAGAGACTGTGTGTGGTGAAGGGACTGAATGTGGTGAAGGGACTGAGTGTGGTGAAGGGTCTGAGTGTGGTAAAGGGACTGAGTGTGGTGAAGGGAATGATTGAGGTTAAGGGACTGAGTGTGGTGAAAGGACTGAGTGTGGTGAAGGGTCTGAGTGTGGTGTAGCGACTGAGTGTCGTGAAGGGTCTGAGTGTGGTGTAGGGACTGATTGTGGTGAAGGGACTGAGTGTGGTGAAGGAATTGAGTGAGGTGAATTAACTGAGTGTGGTGAAGGAACTGAGTGTGGTGAAGGCTTAGAGTGTAGTGTAGGGTGTAAGTGTGGTTCAGGGACTGAGTGTGGTGAAGGGACTGAGTGCGGTGTAGGGACTGAGTGTGGTGAAGGGACAGAGTGTGGTGGAGATACTGAGTGAGGTATAGGAACTGAGTGTGGTGCAGGGACTGAGTGTGGTGAAGGAATTGAGTGTGGTGAAGGCTCCGAGTGTTGTGTAGGGAATGAGTGTGGATCAGGGACTGAGTGTGGTGAAGGGATAGATTGTGGTGAAGGGATTGAGTGTGGTGAAGTGACTGAGTGAGGTATAGCAACTGAGTGTGGTGCAGGGACTGAGTGTGGTGAAGGAATTGAGTGTGGTGAAGGCTCCGAGTGTTGTGTAGGGAATGAGTGTGGATCAGGGACTGAGTGTAGTGAAGGGACTGAGTGCGGTGTAGGGACTGAGTGTGGTGAAGGGACAGAGTGTGGTGGAGGTACTGAGTGTGGTTAAGGCACTGAGTTTGATGAAAGGACTGAGTGTGTTGAAGGGTCTGATTGTGGTGAAGGGATTGAGTGTGGTGAAGTGACTGAGATTGGTACAGAGACTGAGTGTGGTGAAGGGTCTGAGTGTGGTGTAGCTACTGAGTGTGGTGAATGGACTGAGTGAGGTATAGCAACTGAGTGTGGTGTAGGGACTGAGTGTGGTGAAGGGACTCAGTGTAGTGTAGGGACTGAGTGTGGTGAAGGGACTGAGTTTGCTGAAGGGAGTGAGTGTGGTGAAGGGTCTGAGTGTTGTGAAGGGACTGAGTATGTTGAAGGGACTTATGGAGGTGTAGGGATTGAGAGTGGTGAAGGGACTGAGTATGGTGGAGGGACTGAGTGTCGTGTAGGGATTGAGTGTGGTGAATGGACTGAGTATGGTACAGGAACTGAGTGTGGTCAACAGATTGAGTGTAGGATAGGAACTGAGTTTGAGGAAGGGACTGAGTGTGGTGAAGGGAATGAGTGAACGGACTATTGATGTGAATGGACTGAGTATGGTGGAGGGACTGTAAGTGGTGTAGGGACTGAGAGAGGTATATGAACTGAGTGTGGTGCAGGGACTGAGTGTGGTATAGGGACTGAGTGTAGTGAAGGAACTGAGTGTGGTGAAGGGACAGAGTGTGGTGAAGTGACTGACAATGGTGCAGGGACTGAGAGTGGTGAAGGGACTGAGTGTGGTGAAGGGACTGAATGTGGTTAAGGGACTGAGTGTGGTGTAGGGACTGAGTATGGTGAAGGGACAGAGTGTGGTATAGTGACTGAGTGAAGTTAAGAGACTGAGTATGATGAAGGGAGTGAGTGTGATGCAGGGAGTGAGCGTGGTGTAGCGACTGAGTATGGGATGATGGAGCTGTAGGGATTGAGTGTGGTGAAGGGACTGAGTATGATGAAGGGACTGAATGTGGTGTAGGGACTGAGTGTGGTGAAGGGACAGAGTGTGGTGGAGATACTGAGTGAGGTATAGGAACTGAGTGTGGTGCAGGGACTGAGTGTGGTGAAGGAATTGAGTGTGGTGAAGGCTCCGAGTGTTGTGTAGGGAATGAGTGTGGATCAGGGACTGAGTGTAGTGAAGGGACTGAGTGCGGTGTAGGGACTGAGTGTGGTGAAGGTACAGAGTGTGTTGGAGGGACTGATTGTGGTGAAGGGATTGAGTGTGGTGAAGTGACTGAGTGAGGTATAGCAACTGAGTGTGGTGCAGGAACTGAGTGTGGTGAAGGAATTGAGTGTGGTGAAGGCTCCGAGTGTTGTGTAGGGAATGAGTGTGGATCAGGGACTGAGTGTAGTGAAGGGACTGAGTGCGGTGTAGGGACTGAGTGTGGTGAAGGGACAGAGTGTGGTGGAGGTACTGAGTGTGGTTAAGGCACTGAGTTTGATGAAAGGACTGAGTGTGTTGAAGGGTCTGATTGTGGTGAAGGGATTGAGTGTGGTGAAGTGACTGAGATTGGTACAGGGACTGAGTGTGGTGAAGGGTCTGAGTGTGGTGTAGCTACTGAGTGTGGTGAATGAACTGAGTGAGGTATAGCAACTGAGTGTGGTGTAGGGACTGAGTGTGGTGAAGGGACTCAGTGTAGTGTAGGGACTGAGTGTGGTGAAGGGACTGAGTGTGGTGAAGGGTCTGAGTGTGGTGTAGCTACTGAGTGTGGTGAATGGACTGAGTGAGGTATAGCAACTGAGTGTGGTGTAGGGACTGAGTGTGGTGAAGGGACTCAGTGTAGTGTAGGGACTGAGTGTGGTGAAGGGACTGAGTTTGCTGAAGGGTCTGAGTGTTGTGAAGGGACTGAGTATGTTGAAGGGACTTATGGAGGTGTAGGGATTGAGAGTGGTGAAGGGACTGAGTATGGTGGAGGGACTGAGTGTCGTGTAGGGATTGAGTGTGGTGAATGGACTGAGTATGGTACAGGAACTGAGTGTGGTCAACAGATTGAGTGTAGGATAGGAACTGAGTTTGAGGAAGGGACTGAGTGTGGTGAAGGGAATGAGTGAACGGACTATTGATGTGAATGGACTGAGTATGGAGGAGGGACTGTAAGTGGTGTAGGGACTGAGAGAGGTATATGAACTGAGTGTGGTGCAGGGACTGAGTGTGGTATAGGGACTGAGTGTAGTGAAGGGACTGAGTGTGGTGAAGGGACAGAGTGTGGTGAAGTGACTGACAATGGTGCAGGGACTGAGAGTGGTGAAGGGACTGAATGTGGTTAAGGGACTGAGTGTGGTATAGTGACTGAGTGAAGTTAAGAGACTGAGTATGATGAAGGGAGTGAGTGTGATGCAGGGAGTGAGCGTGGTGTAGCGACTGAGTATGGGATGATGGAGCTGTAGGGATTGAGTGTGGTGAAGGGACTGAGTGTGGTGAAGGGACAGAGTGTGGTGGAGATACTGAGTGAGGTATAGGAACTGAGTGTGGTGCAGGGACTGAGTGTGGTGAAGGAATTGAGTGTGGTGAAGGCTCCGAGTGTTGTGTAGGGAATGAGTGTGGATCAGGGACTGAGTGTAGTGAAGGGACTGAGTGTGGTGAAGGGACTGAATGTGGTTAAGGGACTGAGTGTGGTATAGTGACTGAGTGAAGTTAAGAGACTGAGTATGATGAAGGGAGTGAGTGTGATGCAGGGAGTGAGCGTGGTGTAGCGACTGAGTATGGGATGATGGAGCTGTAGGGATTGAGTGTGGTGAAGGGACTGAGTGTGGTGAAGGGACAGAGTGTGGTGGAGATACTGAGTGAGGTATAGGAACTGAGTGTGGTGCAGGGACTGAGTGTGGTGAAGGAATTGAGTGTGGTGAAGGCTCCGAGTGTTGTGTAGGGAATGAGTGTGGATCAGGGACTGAGTGTAGTGAAGGGACTGAGTGTGGTGAAGGGACTGAATGTGGTTAAGGGACTGAGTGTGGTATAGTGACTGAGTGAAGTTAAGAGACTGAGTATGATGAAGGGAGTGAGTGTGATGCAGGGAGTGAGCGTGGTGTAGCGACTGAGTATGGGATGATGGAGCTGTAGGGATTGAGTGTGGTGAAGGGACTGAGTGTGGTGAAGGGACAGAGTGTGGTGGAGATACTGAGTGAGGTATAGGAACTGAGTGTGGTGCAGGGACTGAGTGTGGTGAAGGAATTGAGTGTGGTGAAGGGAGTGAGTGTGATGCAGGGAGTGAGCGTGGTGTAGCGACTGAGTATGGGATGATGGAGCTGTAGGCACTGAGAGTGGTGAAGGGACTGACTTTGATGAAGGGACTGAATGTGGTGTAGGGACTGAGTTTTGTGTAGGGGTTGACTATGGTGAAGTGACTGATGGAGGTGTAGGGACGGAGTGTGGTGAAGGTACTGAGCGTTGTGTAGGGATTGAGAATGGTGAAGGGACTGAGTGGAGGGACTGACTGAGTGTAGTGTAGAGACTTTGTGTGGTGAGTGGACTGAGTGTGGTAGAGGGACTGAATGTGGTGAAGGGACTGAGTGTGGTGAAGGGACTGAGTGTGGTTAAAGGACTGAGTTTGATGAAGGGACTGAGTGTGGTGAAGGAAATGAGTGAATGGACTAATTGTCGTGAAGCAACTGAGTATGCTGGAGCGACTGAGAGTGGTATTGGGACTGAGTGAGGTTTAGGAACTGAGTGTGGTGAAGGGACTCATTGTGGTGAAGTGACTGATTATGGTGGAGGGATTGAGGGTAGTGTAGGGACTGAGTGTTGTGAATGGTCTGAGTGTGGTGAAGGGACTGAATGTACTTTAGGGACTGAGTGTGGTGTAGGGACTGTTTGTTTTGGAGGAACTTGTTCTGATGGAGGGACTGAGTTTGGAGTAGGGTCTGAGTGTGGTTTAGGAACTGAGTGTGATGTAGGGACTGACTGAGGTGAAGCGACTGTGTGTTGAAGGGACTGAGTGTGGTTAAAGTACTGAGTGTAGTGAAGGTACTGAGTGTAGTGTAGGGACTGAGTGTGGTGAAGAGAATGAGTTTGGTGAAGGGACTGAGTGTGGTGAAGGGACAGTGTTTGATGTAGAGACTTATTGTTGTTAAGGGACTGAGTTTAATGAAGGGAGTGTATATGGTGAAGGGACTGAGCGTTATGTAGGGACTGAGAGTGGTGAAGGGACTGATGGAGGTGCAGGGATTGAGTGTGGTGAAGGGACTGAGTGTGCTGGAGTGACTGAGTGTGGTGTAGGGATTGAGTGTGGTGAATGGACAGAGTGTTGTATAGGCAATGAGTGTGATGAAGGGACTGAATGTGGTGTAGGGCCTGAGTGTGGTGAATGCAATGAGGTTGGTGAAGGGACTGAGAGTGGTAAATGGACTGAGCTTGTTGAATCGACAGAGTTTGGTGAATGGACTGAGTGTGGTGAAGGTACTTGAGTGTGGTGAAGGAACTGAGTGTGGTGGAGGGACTGAGTGTGGTGAAGCGACTGAGTGTGGTGTAGGGACTGAGTGTTGTGTAGGGGTTGAGTATGGTAAAGGGACTGATGGAGGTGTAGGGACTGAGTGTGGTGAAAGTACTTAGCGTGGTGTAGAGACTTTGTGTGGTGAAGGGACTAAGTGCGGTGTAGGGACTGAGTGTGGTGAAGGGACAGTGTGGTGGAGTTACTGCGTGTGGTTAAGGCACTGAGTTTCATGAAAGGACAGAGTGTGTTGAAGGGTCTGATTGTGGTGAAGGGATTGAGTGTGGTGAAGTGACTGAGATTGGTACAGGGACTGAGTGTGGTGAAGGGTCTGAGTGTGGTGTAGCTACTGAGTGTCGTGAATGATCTCAAAGTGGTGTAGGAACTGATTGTGGTGAAGGGAGTTAGTTTGGTGAAGTGACTGAGTGTGGTGAAGGGACTGAGTGTGGTGAAGGGACTGAGTGTGGTGTAGGAATTGAGTATGGTGAATTAACTGAGTGTGGTGAAGGAACTGAGTGTGGTGAAGGCTCCGAGTGTTGTGTAGGGAATGAGTGTGGTTAAAGGACTGAGTTTGATGAAGGGAGTGAATATGGTGAAGGGACTGAGTGTTGTGTAGGGGTTGAGTTTGGTGAGGGGACTGAGCGTGGTGTAGAGACTTTGTGTGGTGAAGGGACTAAGTGCGGTGTAGGGACTGAGTGTGGTGACTGGACAGTGTGGTGGAGTTACTGCGTGTGGTTAAGGCACTGAGTTTCATGAAAGGACTGAGTGTGTTGAAGGGTCTGATTGTGGTGAAGGGATTGAGTGTGGTGAAGTGACTGAGATTGGTACAGGGACTGAGTGTGGTGAAGGGTCTGAGTGTGGTGTAGCTACTGAGTGTCGTGAATGATCTCAAAGTGGTGTAGGAACTGATTGTGGTGAAGGGAGTTAGTTTGGTGAAGTGACTGAGTGTGGTGAAGGGACTGAGTGTGGTGAAGGAATTGAGTATGGTGAATTAACTGAGTGTGGTGAAGGAACTGAGTGTGGTGAAGGCTCCGAGTGTTGTGTAGGGAATGAGTGTGGTTAAGGGACTGAGTTTGATGAAGGGAGTGAATATGGTGAAGGGACTGAGTGTTGTGTAGGGGTTGAGTTTGGTGAGGGGACTGAGCGTGGTGTAGGGACTTTGTGTGGTGAATGGACTGAGTGTGGTTAAGGGACTGAGTTTGATGAAGGGAGTGAATGTGAAGATACTGAGTGTTGTGTAGGGATTGAGAATGGTAAAGTGACTGATGGAGGTGTAGGGACTGAGTGGAGGGACTGACTGAGTGTAGTGAAGCTACTGAGTGTAGTGTAGAGACTTTGTGTGGTGAGTGGACTGAGTGTGGTAGAGGGACTGAATGTGGTGAAGGGACTGAGTGTGGTGAAGGACTGAGTATGATGAAGGGATTGATGGAGGTGTAGGGACTGAGTGTGGCCTACGGACTGAGTGTGGTGAAGTGACTGAGTTTGATGCAGGGACTGAGTGTCGTGAAGGGACTGATTGTGGTGAAGGTACTGAGAATGGTGGAGGGACTGAGAGTGGTGTAGGGACTGAGTGTGGTGAATGGACTAAGTGTGGTATAGGGCCTGAGTGTAGTAAATGGACTGAGGATGGTGAAGGGACTGAGTGTGGTGAAGGGACAGAATGTGGTGGAGGGACTGAGTGTGGTATATGGACTCAGTGTGGTGAAGGGACTGAGTTTGGTGAAGGGAATGAGTTTGGTTTACGGACTGAGTGTGGTGTATGGATTGAGTCTGCTGAAGGGACTGAGTGTGGTGACGGGACAGAGTTTGGTGTAGTGTCTGAGTGTGGTGGAGGGAATGAGTGTGGTGTAGGGACTGTCTATGTTGAACGGACTGAGTGTATTGAAGGGACTGAGTGTGGTGAAGGTTCTGAGTGTGGTGTAGGGACTGATTTTGGTGCAGGGTCAGTGTTTGATGAAGGGACTGAGTGTGTGCTCAAGGGACTGAGTGTGGTAAAGGGAATGAGTTTAATGAAGGGACTGAGTTTGGTGCAGGGATTGTGTGTTGTCAAGGGACTGAAAGTGGTGTAGGGACTGAGTGATGTGTAGGGATTGAGTATGGCGAAAGGACTGATGGAGGTGTAGGAACTGAGTGTGGTGTAGGAACTGATTGTGGTGAAGGGAGTGAGTGTGGTGAAGTGACTGAGTGTGGTATAGGAACTGAATGTAGTGAAGGGACTGCGTGAGGTATAGGGACTGAGTGTCATGAAAGTACTGCGTGTGATCTAGGGACTGAGTTTTGTGAAGGGACTGAGTGTCGTGTAGGGACTGAGTGTGGCGTAGGTACTGAGTTTGGTGTAAGGACTAAGTGTGGTGAAGGGACTGAGAGTGGTGAAGGGACTCAATTTGATGAAGAGAGTGAGTGTGGTGAAGGGACTGAGCGTTGTGTAGGGACTGAATATGGTGAAGGGACTGATGGAGGTGCAGGGATTGAGTGTGGTGAAGGGACTGAGCGTTGTGTAGGGACTGAATATGGTGAAGGGACTGATGGAGGTGCAGGGATTGAGTGTGGTGAAGGGACTGAGCGTTGTGTAGGGACTGAATATGGTGAAGGGACTGATGGAGGTGCAGGGATTGAGTGTGGTGAAGGGACTGAGTGTTGTATAGGCAATGAGTGTGATGGAGGGACTGAGTTTGGTGAAGGAACTGAGTGTGGTGAAGGGACTGAGTGTGCTCTCGGAACTGACTGTGGTGAAGGGACTGTGTGGTGAAGTCACTGAGTGTTTTGGAGGGACTTGTAGTGATGGAGCGACTGAGTTTGGTGTCGGGTCTGAGTGTGGTGAAGGTAATGAGTGAATGGACTTATTGTTGTGAAGGGAATGAGTATGGTGGAGGGACTGAGTGTCGTGAAGGGTCTGAGAGTGGTGGAGGGACTGAGTGTGTTGAAGGGTCTGAGTGTGGTGGAGGGACTGAGTGTGGTGTAGGGACTGAGTGTGGTGAAGGGACTGAGTGTGGTGAAGGGACTGAGTGTGTTGAAGGGTCTGAGTGTGTTGAAGGGTCTGAGTGTGGTGAAGGGACTGAGTGTGGTATAGTGACTGAGTGTGGTGAAGGGACTGAGTTTAATGAATGGAGTGAGTGTAGTGAAGGGATTGTGTGGTGTGTAGGGATCGAGTGCCGTGAATGGACTGAGTGTAGTGAAGGAACTGAGTTTGGTGAAGCGGGAGAGTATGGTGAAGAGACAGTGTGTGAGGTAGGGACTGATTGTGATGTAGGGACTGAGTGTGGTGAAGGGACTGAGTTTGGTGAAGGGACTGAGTGTGGTGAAGGGTCTCAGTTTGGTGAGGCGACTGAGTTTGGTTAAGGGACTGAGTGTGGCGTAGGTACTGAGTTTGGTGTAAGGACTAAGTGTGGTGAAGGGACTGAGTGTGGTGAAGGGACTTGTACTGATGGAGGGACTGAGTTTGGTGTTGAGTTTGAATGTGGTACAGGGACTGAGTGTGGTGAATGGACTGAGTGAGGTTAAGGGACTGAGTGTTGTGATGGGATATAGTGTGATGTAGGGACGGAGGGTGGTGAATGAACTAAGTGTGGCATAGGGACTGAATTTGGTGTAGGGTCGCAGTGTGGTGAAGGGACTGCGTTTGGTGAAGCGTGAGAGTATGGTGAAGGGACTGAATGTGGGGTAGTGATTGGGTGTGGTCTAATGACTGAGTGTGGTGAAGGGACTGAGTGTGGTGGTTGGATTGATTTTGGTGTGGCGACTGATTTTGGTGTAGGGTCTGAGTGTGTTGAAGGGACTGAGTGTGGTGAAGGGACTGATTGAGGAAAGGGACTGAGTGTGGTTAAAGAACTGAGTGTGCTCGAGGGACGGATTGTGGTGAAGGGATTGAGTGGAATGTTGGGACTGATGTGGTGAAGGGACTGAGTTTGGTGAAGGGACTGAGTGTGGTGCAGGGACTGTGTGGTGAAGGGACTGACTTTGGTGGAGGGACTTGTTGTGATGTAGGGACTTAGTGTCGTGCAGGGACTCTGTGTGGTGAAGGTACTGAGTGTGGTGAAAAGACTACGTGTGGTGTACGGACTGGGAGTGGTCTAGGGACTGAGTGTGGAGTAGGGACTGTGTGTGGTGCAGGGACTGTGTGTGATGAAGGGACTTAGTTTGGTGAAGGAACTGAGTGTGGTGAAGGGACTGAGTGTGCTCTAGGGACTGACTGTGGTGTCTTGACTGTGTGGTGAAGTTGCTGAGTGTTTTGGAGGGACTTGTAGTGATGGAGGGACTGAGTTTTGTGTCGGGTCTGAGTGTGGTGTAGGGACTGAGTGGGGTGAAGGGACTGAGTGTTGTATACTGACTGACTGTTGTATAGCAACTGAGTGTGATGTAGGGACTGAGTGTGTTGAAAGGACTGTGTGGTGGAGGGACTGAATGTGGTGGAGGGACGAGGTGTTATGGAGGAACTGAGTGTGGGCTTGGGTCTGAGTGTGGCGTAGTGACTGAGTGTGGTGAAGGGACTGAGTGTGGTGAAGGGACTGATTGTGGTGAAGGGACTGAGTTTGGTGAAGGGAGTGAGTGTGGTGTAAGGACTGAGTGTGGTCCAGGGACTGAATGCGGTGAAGGGACTGAGTGTGTTTTGGGGACTGAGTGTGGTGAAGTGACTGAGTGTGGTGAAGGGTCTGAGTGCGGTGAAGGGACTGAGTTTGGTGAAAGGTCTGAATGTGGTGAATGGACTGAGTGTGGTGTTGGGACTGAGTGTGGTGTAGGGACTGATTTTGGTGAAGGGATTCATTATGGTGAAGGGACTGAGTGTGGTATATGACTGAGTGTGGTGTAGGGACTGAGTTGGTGCAGGGACTGACTGTGGTGAAGGGACTGAGTGAGGTCTAGGGACTGAGTGTGGTGAAGGGACTGAGTGTGGCGAAGGGACTGAGTGTGTTTTCGGTACTTAATGTGGTGAAGTGACTGAGTTTGATGAAGGTACTGGTGTGGTGAAGGGACTGAATGTGGTGAAGGGACTGAATATGGTGAAGGGTCTGAGTGTGGTGTAGTGTCTGAGTGTGGTGTTGGGATTGAGTGTGGTGAAGGGACTGAGTGTGGTATATATAAATATACATTGGAATTTTGAGATACAAGAACAATATCATTCTTCCAAATCTGAAGCAGAGTTCATGCTGGTACAGCCAGCAACTTACAGGAGGTAAAGGAGAAATTAGGTTAAAAGATGTTGCTAGAAAATGTCGGTGAGACTAAATTTCAGAAAAACAATGACTGAGATCCTTCCTTTGTCAGATCTGTCAATGAGCAAAATCCAAATAGCAGAGAAAGTGATGGAAGGATGGATGGAACAAAGGAAACTTTTCTGATAGGATGAGTCCAAATGAGAATGTTGGAATCAAGCTTCCAGCTTGACCCACCTTTACCCTATTTTTCTATCAAAAGTTAACCTGTTGTTTTTCTTTCCCAATATTGATTGTTGGATTTACCTAAAATACTAACGGGTTCTTTTAGCTAGACACTGTTTCCAGCATTTTCCGTTTTTATTTCAGGTTTGGATCATCTGTCTTTTTCTTTAATTTTCATTAAAGTATTTAAAGGAGAGAGATGAGAGGTATTCAGAAGGATCTCCAATCCACAGCAGCAGGGCTGGGAGATGCAAAAGGCCGACATTTGTATTGCCCATTGATCTCAGAGGATTGCAAGGCTCGAGTAGGTTAAAGAGATAAAAAGCAGACAATCATAACTTTGGAATACTTCCAGTCCTTCCCTTTAAACTAGCCCCTGACTAACTGTTCCTGCCTTCACATCGCAGATAACCAGGACATCATAGATAAAGGCTCCTTTTTATTTCTGCAATTTCAAAAACATTTTCAGCTGATGTACTGGCTATCTTTCATCCGTTTTGAGGAAATAAAAAAATAACTTTGGGTCTGTGCTACATGAGCTGGGATTCAGGAGGGTGCCGAGGGCCAGAGGGGCTCCCAAAGATTGTGATCGTGTCAGCGGTGTGAATCTGGAGCTCAGGTTGCCGCTGAATCGGTCAGGGGTCTGTGTGGCTACAGAGGCTGCGGGGACCCTGGAGACGAATCCTCAGACACTCAGTTGACTCTGACGGGATTCTCTTTTTTCCTCTTTCTTTTGTACTGTAAGGCAGATAAAGAGATGCCCATTTCGTGTAATATTTCATGTTCTGTACTCTTACATGACAATAAAGGAGATACTGAATTCTAAGAACATCTTACAAAAAAGGTTAATTCTGTTGCCACAAGGTTTTACCATGAAGGGAAAGCATTTTTACAACATTCAAGCAATTACTTGAGTTAATTGTGTGACTAATGAAGGAAAGTGATGAGATTTGTGGACAGTTTTGCAATTAAATTCACTTTTATGACATCTCAATGATAACTCTACCTGCATTAAAAAGTGCCATAAACAGACAGCATTTTCTGTTCTATTTCGCACATTATAACCAAGAGAAGTACTCGAGCTGGCAGAGTCCGCAAGCATCGAATCCATGCTGCTGAAGACCCAACTGCGCTGGGTGGGTCACGTCTCCAGGTTGGAGGACCATCGCCTTCCCAAGTTCGTGTTCTATGGTGAGCTCTCCACTGGCCACCGAGACAGAGGTGCGCCAAAGAAGAGGGACAAGGACTGCTTCAAGAAATCTCTTGGTGCCTGCCCCATTGACCACCGCCAGTGGGCAGATCTCGCCTCCAACCGTGCATCTTGGCGCCTCACAGTTCGGCGGGCAGCAACCTCCTTTGAAGGAAACCGCAGAGCCCACCTCACTGACAACAGGCAAAGGAGGAAAAACCCAACACCCAACCCAAACCCACCAATTTTCCCTTGCAACCGCTGCAACCGTGCCTACCTGTCCCGCATCGGACTTGTCAGTCACCAACAAGGCTGCAGCAGACGTGGACATACCCCTCCATAAATCTTCGTCCGCGAAGCCAAGCCAAAGAAAAGAAGAAGCAAGAGAGAGAGAACAAGTAAATAAATGGATACCTGGGCACACGCAGAAATAAATAAGTGATGCCCAATAAAATATGTATTTCAGAAATCATATTTTTTTCATATTCTCTGTCTAATAAAAAAATCCATCTGTATTCTCAAACACTCAGTGCAAGGTAATGGTAATATTCTGAATGATCAATATCTTATTTTTGTACATTTTCCTTTCTTTCTTTCACCCAAAGTTCCAGTTAAAGACTCATAATATGCATTTCAATGCTGTGCTTTTTATTTCGTGCTTTTTTCCTCAAGCAGATTTCTTTTCTTTGTTGTTTTACTTCTCACTGTTTGCCTTGATACTTATTTCATATAAATGAAAATAAATATTTTTTTTAAAATCTAGATAATAACCAGGTCCTCCTGGGCCACAAGCATGTCCTGCAAAAATTCCTCAATTAACCCACAACGCCCATGCGTTTTGAAGGTTGGGAGGAAACCCATGCAGATACAAGGACAAACTCTTCAGGGAGTACTGGATTCAAACTCGGGTTACTACCGCTGTAATAGCATTGCGTCAACTGCTATACTAACTGGACCGTCCAGATATATCTCTGTCAACCTATTTTCCACCCCTGTTTGCATCCACCCACATTCTTTTGCCTCATCTTCAGTTAAATAATTTCTTATTGTTGTGAAGGTTGTGAGTTTCGATTCTCTTCCAGGGACAAATACAAAATTCTAAGCTGGCAGTAAATTGAGTGCAGCATAGTTGGTTTGAAAAATAGAGGGATATGGGTGTGAGAGAGGGAAGGGTTAGATTGTTGTAGTCGGTGTACGTAGATCAGCATAACATTGTGGACAGAAGAGCCCGTCCTGCGTTGTAATGTTCTCTGTTCCAAGTTCTATAGTTGAACAGGAGGCTTTAAATCCAGACACCATCATCTCTCTCAGGAAGACATTCAAAGTAAGAATACGGAGTTATCCCTGGCTGATATTTTTTCCTTGTCATAGAAACATTTCTTTTAAATTACATTACTGAAACATGGAGAAGCACAAAAGCTGCAGACCCTGGAATCTTGAGCAGACAAAGAATTGTTGGAATTGCTCAGCAAGTCAGACAGCACCGATGGGTAGAAATGGTCAGTCGACAGAGTGTGAGAGCAGTGTCAAGGGAGCATGGCCACCTAGATAGGAATAATAATGATAACAAAGGTAGGATGGAGATTAGGGTAAAAGGTAGAAAAGAGAATATTGGTGAGGGTAATTCTCTGAAATGCATATATTTTAATGCAAGAAGCATAGTGAACAAGGTAGATGAGCTGAGAGCATGGACGGATACTTGGGGTCATGTTATTGTGGCAATTAGTGAGACCTGGCTACAGGAGGGGTAGGATACATTTGTTTTAGATGTGATAGAGGAGGTGGTAAAAAAAGGAGGAGGAGTTGCTCTGCTTGTAAAGGAGGACATTACTGCCGTGAGGTGGCAGGATGGTCTGGAGGGATCGTCCAGTGAGGCTGTTTGGGTGGAATTGAGGGGTGAAGGGGGCATGAGGGTGCTAATAGGGGTGTATGACAGACCACCAAATGGGCCAAGAAAATTGGAGGAACAAATTTGTAGGGAAATAACGTATATGTGTGAAAATCATAAGGTAGTGATCATGGGAGATTTTAACTTCCCTCACATTGATTGGGATACCCATACGGTTAGAGGGCTGGATGGGCGAGAGTTCATTAAATGTGTTCAAGATTGTTTTCTAAATGAATTAGTAGAAGAACCGACTCGGGAAGGTGTAATACTGGATCTCCTGTTAGGGAACGAGCTAGGTCAGGTATCGGACATTAATGTTGGAGAACAAATTGGGTCTAGTGATCATAACTCTGTTAGTTTTCAGGTAGTTTTAGGGAAGAGCAAGGAGGGGCCTAAAGTAGAGGTTCTGGATTGGAGAAGAGCAAATTTCGAAGGAATAAGAAGGGATTTGGAGAGTATTGAATGGCACAGGATATTCTCAGGTAAGGATGTAAATGAAAAATGGAGGATATTCAAAAAATAAATTTTGAGGGTACAGAGTAGATATGTCCCAGTGAAGATCAAAGGAAAGGCTGGAAGTCATAGGGAGGCTTGGTTTTCGAGGAATATTGAAAATTTGGTTAGGAGAAAAAGGGAGGTGTACAAGAGGTATAAAGAGGTATAAAGAGCAGGGAGCTGAGAGTTTGAAGGAGGACTACAAGGAATGTAGAAGGAATCTTAAGAAAGAAATTAGAAAGGCCAAAAAAAGGCACGAAGAGGCTTTGGCAGACAGAGTAAAAATAAATCCAAAGGGTTTCTATAGGTACATTAAAAGTAAAAGATAAGTGAGGGATAAAATTGGACCCCTTGTAGATAGCAAGGGTAGGTTGAGTGAGAAGTCAGAGGAAATGGGGGAAATTTTGAATGATTTCTTTGCCTCGGTATTCACTAGGGAAAAAAATATTCAACCAGTTGAAGTAAAGAAAAATAGTGGGGAGGTCATGAAGCATATAAGGATAACCGAGGAGGTAATGATGGCTGCGTTAAAAAAGATAAAGGTGGATAAATCTCCCGGACCGGACAAAATATTCGCTAGGACACTCAGGGAGGCTAGTGGACAGTTAGTGGGGCCATTAACAGAGATATTTAGGATGTCACTGGTCACGGGGGTAGTGCCAAAGGATTGGAGGGTGGCGCATGTGGTTCTGCTGTTTAAGAAAGGGTCCAAATGGAAACCTGGGAATTATAGGCCCGTGAATCTGACATCTGTGGTGGGTAAGTTGATGGAAAGTGTTCTGAGGGATGGTATTTACAAATATTTGGAGGTACAGGGATTGATAGGGAGTAATCAGCATGGTTTTGTCAGGGGTAGATCATGCTTGACAAACCTGATTGAGTTTTTCGAGGGGGTTACAAAAAAGGTTGATGAAGGGAAAGCTGTGGATGTTGTCTATTTGGACTTTAGTAAAGCTTTTGACAAAGTTCCCCACAGGAGGTTAGGAAAAAAGGTGGAAGCATTAGGTATAAATAAGGAGGTAGTGAAATGGATTCAGCAATGGTTGGATGGGAGGTGTCAGAGAGTAGTGGTAGAAAATTGTTTGTCCAATTGGAGGCTGGTGACTAGTGGAGTTCCTCAGGGTTCGGACCTGGGTCCACTAATGTTTGTTATATATATTAACGATCTGGAAGTAGGGGTGGAGAATTGGATAAGCAAGTTTGCAGATGATACAAAGATTGGTGATGTTGTGGACAGTGAGGAAGATTACCGTAGATTAAAAGGTGATTTAGGAAGGCTGGAGGTGTGGGCTGAGAAATGGCTGATGGAATTTAATACAAATAAGTGTGAGGTGTTACATTTTGGAAAGGCAAATCTAAATAGGTCATATGCATTAAATGGTAGGCTATTGAGATGTGCAGAGCAACGAAGGGATTTAGGAGTGATGGTAAATAGTACCCTCAAGGCTAATACTCAGGTAGATGGTGTGGTGAAGAAGGCATTTGGAATGTTGGCCTTCATAAATCGGAGTATTGAATTCAAGAGTAGGGAGGTTATGATGAAATTGTACAAGGCATTGGTGAGGCCAAATTTGGAGTACTGTGTACAGTTTTGGTCACCAAATTATAGGAAAGATATAAATAAAATAGAGAGAGTGCAGAGAAGGTTCACAAGAATGTTGACAGGATTTCAAGGTTTGAGTTACAGGGAAAGGTTATGCAGACTAGGGCTTTTCTCTGGAGCGTAGAAGATTGAGAGGGGACTTGATAGAGGTGTTTAAGATTTTAAAAGGGACAGACAGAGTAAATGTACATAGGCTTTTTCAATTAAGAGTGGGGGAGATTCAAACTAGAGGGCATGGTTTAAGATTGAAGGGGGAAAATTATAAGGGGAACATGAGGGGAAATTTCTTTACGCAAAGGGTGGTAGGTATGTGGAATGAGCTTCCGGCAGACGTGGTTGAGGCGGGATCATTGGTTACATTTAAGGAAAGACTGGATCGTTACATGGAGAGGAGAGGACTGGAGGGGTATGGACCAGGGTACTGGTCAGTGGGACTAGGAGGGTGGGAATTTGTTATGGCATGGACTAGTAGGGCCGAACTGGCCTGTTCTGTGCTGTAAGTGGTTATATGGTTATATGGTTAACGTTCAGGTCTAGGCCCTTAATCAAAATTACATTACAGTTTGAGGAAGTGTGTAATGGAAGCAGTTATTGCATTGTTTCCCATCTAAGAACAGTGAGGAAAAGATTGCAGTACTTCAATGTGTAAAAAGCACTTTGGGCCTTCATTGGGTTATGAATGTATCAATGTGAGTTTAGGAACAAAACCCCCGAGTAAGAAGTAGAAGAAACGTAGCATCTCACAACTTTTCCACCACACCAGGCAGCGTCCACCCAATCTGCAGGGAGAGACTGCAGCTCACACATTGACCTATATAAGCTATATGAGCGAGACTCAGCGGTGATCACAATGTCCGATCAAGGCTGATCCTAGCATAGAACCACAGACCCTCAGAGGAAGGGCGGCACGGTGACATAGCACAATGCTTTTAAAGCGCCAGGTATAGGAACCAGGGTTTGAATCTCGCACTGTCTGTAAGGAGCTTGCTTGTTCTCCCCTTGTCTGCATGGGTTTCCGCTGGGGGGATCCGGTTTCCTCCTACCATTCAAAACATACCAAGGGTGTAGGTTAATAGGGTATAAATTGGACGACACAGACGAGGGGTGAAATAGCCTGTTACCGTGCTGTATGTCTAAATTAATTTTTTTTAAATAATAGCACAGGAACAGGCTCTTCAGCTTATTTTTCTGCCTAGTCCCACTGACCTCCACCCAGTCCATAGCAGGGAACACACTGATCCAAAAAAGCTGATCTACTGGACCTGTGAGATGTTGCAACATCATGAAGGAAGAGAAATAAGAGCAGAAGAGATCATGTGGTTGAGCTAGCCTGCTGTCGTAGGAATGGATCCATGCTGGTTGGAGGGCCAATCTAACACATTGGGCCCATTCACCTGAGTTCCTGCAAAGCTGGAAGCGAAGGCAGCCAATCACCTTTGATCTGAAAGAATGAAAAAGGAGAGTTACAAGGCATTCATTCAGTACTATTCCCCCCTTCACTCTGGAATGCAGTATCTCAAATGGTTGAAACAGCACTATGAATCGAGTTTGTATATGAACATTTTCCACACATAATCTTTATATTGCAGTGGGAAAATTAATCAATATTTTAAACCTTCACTGTCTGAATCGAGGCAGCAGCTTACAGTGTGCCTATTTCCTGCTTCCTCATTCTCTCTCAAAGCTTTCTTTTTAATTGCCTCTCATTTGACTGTGAATTCCTACCTTCGGTGTAACTTAGCTTGAGCCCATCTATTCTTAATACCTAAACATTCTCAAGACTTATCCTTAATTCTAAACGCAATGAATGATATCGAGAGACATGAGAGGCATTAACTCTCTAATCATGTTCCAGGTTCCTGCAATAAATAACAGCATCCATCTTCTCTATTATTCAGAATGCACTTTGGTTTTTTCTTTCTATTCCTTTTGATGTGCTCTACAAGCTCGAATATTTCAACTTGAAATATCTGATGGAATCCAAATGCGCAGGTTAAAGAGGAAATTAAAGACTGATTTGAATTCACTGGGCCTTCATTTTATCAGTCATTCAGATTCCGTTTCACATCTTCCCAGTTCAAAACTGCATGTATTTTTTTAGTGCAGTCATTCAGGAAGGATTTCACAATCCTAAGCAAGCACTTAGGCAGATTTTCTTCTTTCACTACAATCCTGACTGTGTAAGACCTCAAGCAAAATGAATGAAATATACTTTCCTTGCAGGTTTTGCAGCACAGATGGACTAGATTGCCAAGATATCAGGGCTGTCCTGTGAGATGAAATTGAGCAAGATTGGTTCACTTATTGGAGTCGATTAAGTTTTAAAATGATGGAAACATTTCAGATTCATGGAGTTAAAGAAAGATGCAGCACAGAAACAGGCCTGTCAGGGTGACCCGGTAAGCGTAGCGGTTAGCGCAACACTGTTGCAGCACCAGTGACCCGGGTTTGAATCCGGCACTGTCTATAAGGAGTTTGAACATTCTTCCCCTGTCTGCATTCTCCGGTTTCCTCCCTCCCTTCAAAACATACCGGGTTGTAGGTCAATTGAATTTAATTGGGCGGTACGGGCTCTTGTGCCAGAAGGGCCAGTTACCGTGTCTTATGTTTAAATTTTTTAGAAAATAATTTAATCCTTTGGCCTGCTAAGTCCATCATCAATTGACCATCGACACTAATCTGACTTTAAACATGTTTTTTTATTCTCCCCAAATTCTCATCAGGTCCTCCCAGATTCTACACTTGCACACGAAACTGCAAATTACAGTAGCCAAATCTACATTTGAGGTAGGCACAAGGGAAATGTTCAAGTTGCACATGGACAGCAAAGCAAGAGCAGGATTGAATGCAGGGCCTGCAGAGCTGTGAGGTCATGACTCTCTGATCGGTACCACTGTGCCACAAGATGCTGAGAGGCTGCCTCCTCTGGTTGATGCATCTCGAACTCGGAACCAGTCATCCAGATCAGGATGAGGAGAATTGATTTCTTCCCCAACTAGGTTAATGATCTCTGGAATTCTCCAGAGAGTTAAGAACGTTCATTTAATATGAATCTTTGGTGAAGGACATGTACAATAAAGGTCAAGACTTCATTAGTCTTTCTACATTCATGTCAACCCTTATGTATCATGCACCTGGGCTTCCAAATCCATTTTTCTGTCTTACTCTGTTTCAGCTACAACTTGTTTCTTCATTCTTTCTCCCAAAGCAGATAACTTCACATTTTCTCCATGTCACATTCCATTTTGCCAACTTCTTGCCACTCACTTGCTTGTCCATCTGTCCAGGGTCGCACCAATGGATTTAGCGAGAGGGCCTTCAATTCCTTTATCCAAGTATTTAAAGCAAGTTGTCCAGACTGAGGCCCCAGCACTGATCCCTGTCACAAATCACCTATTATTGATGAGCTATCTATAAATTACCCATTTATCTCATCTCCTGGTCTCCCTGTCAGGTCGATACAACCATACTCATGCCAATATATTACAGCCAATATCATGTCGCCTCTTTCACACGGCAGCTTGTTGAATATTTTCTGGACATCCACATGCACGACATCTCCTGGTTGAGAAGTTGGACTAACATTAATTGGAGTTTAAAGGAATCAAAGTTGATCTCATTGAAACATTTGGTGTCTGTGAGGCGTTGGTGGCATTGTTGTCAGGGAGAACTTTGAGAGGATATATCCCCTCTTCAAGGAACTTTGAGAGGATATATCCCCTCTTCAAGGAATTAGAACCTAGGGGTCATAGCTTCAGATCACCTAGTTAAGACAAGGAGGAAGAGGAACTTCCTTCTTCCAGGAGGTTAAAAATCATCTGAGCCATTGAGATTACTTAAGGGTAGAGAAGACAGAAATTTGATCTATAGGTGGATCAGGGGTTATGGGAGCAGGCAGGAGAAAAGAGCTGACTGAATCAGATCAATCACAATGTTATTAAGTGGCAGGACAGGTTTGAGAGTCCATATGGCCAAATCCTGCTCCCTGTATTCTATATTTATATGGGGATTGAGAAAGAAACTAACTCAAGACATGAGATCAGCCATTGTTTGTTGTCATGCACTAACAGTATTCCATCAGTGAAAGAATAATTATCTTTCCACACGCGAGCTCTGAGAGGGGCTATTTTCCTCCATTTCATTCTAATTATACCTAAAAAAAACTTAATTCACATATTCCATGTGACCAGTGGATATTATCAGAGGTGAACGATCCAATGATCATTGGGGGATCAGACATGGAGAGGTGGAGCAAATTTGAGTTCTTTGGAGTCACGATCTCAGAGGATCTATCCTGGACCCAACACTCTAATGGCATCGTGAAGAAAGCACATCAGAGCCTCTACTTCCTCAGGAGTTTGTGGAAGATTGGTATGACATTGGAAACCTTGGCAAAATGTGTGGTGGAATGTGTGCTGACTGGCTACATCACGGCCTAGTATGGGGACACCAATACTCCTGAGTGTAGAGCCTTGCGAAAGATCGTGAACACAGCCCAGGATATCACATGCAAAACTCTCCACACCTTTGAGAGTATCTAAAGGGAACACTGCCATTGGAGAGCAGCAGCAATCATCAAGGATCCACACCAATTAGCTAGTGCTCTGTTCTCGCTTCTGCCATCAAGATGAAGGTCTCGGTGCCTCAAGACTCACACCAACAGGTTCAGGAATAGCTGCTACCCCTCCACCACCAGAATCCTCAATGACATACTCAATCAGGGACTCTTTTAAGGACCCTTAATTTTAACTCTTTATTGAATTTTTCTTTGTCTGTTGCACAGTCAGTTTGTTTACATTTCTTTATGCATTTACATATGTACGCTGGGTACAGTTTTTTTGTACTAGTAATAAGTTGTAATTCAGCCTCGCCCACAGGAAAAAGAATCTCAGGGTTGCATGTGATGTCATGTATGTACTCTGCCAAAAATCTGAATTCTGAGATGTTATTGAGGGATGAAAGCAGAGTTGGAGCATGTCCTCACCTTAACAATAACTGCATACGTCCATGAACAATAAATATATCACCAATTTCAGGCTTGTAACATGTGATAATCTGCAGACAATTGAAGGAACCTGCCTAAGTGTCTTCTAAATGTTGCAGTGGTACCAACCTCTACCACTTCTTCTCTCAGTTCGCTCCACATAACCACCACCCTCGATGTGAAAAAGGTACCCCTCAGGTCCCTTTTAAATCTTTATTGGCTCTCCTTAAAGCTATGCTCTCTAATTTCAACTCCCCTCCCCTGGAAAAAACAGTGTGACTGTTTACCTTATCTAAGCCCCTCATGATTTTATCAACCTTCATAAGGACCAGTCCCCCACCCCCCAACTTTAGCTTCTGTTGTCAAAGGAGAAAAGTCCCAGCCTCTCTCGCCTCTCCTTAGAACTTAAAGTCATTGTGGGTTACATCCTCCTGAAGATTTTCTGCACTTTCCCAGCTTAATGACATCTTTGGAAACAAGGTAGGTTTATTGACAAATTAAATGACCAAATGTTTCTAATATCCTGAACAACTCAAAAGGGAATACTGAGACAAATTGCATTCAGAAAAGATTTCATTTATATGTTAGCTTTATTTGAGCGAACACTTTCCACTGCACTTCATTGGAGCGTTTCCAATAAACTTTCATGTTGATCCCATAACATAACGGGAGAAAATGAAAGTGCAAGATATCAAAGTGCTGGAGAAACTCGGTAGTTCAAACAACATCTATGAGGAGTAAAAGGTAACCAACATTTCGGGCCTGAGCCCTTTGTCAAGGTATGAACAAAAAAATGGCAGGTGCGTGGCTAAAATGGTGGGGGGTGGGGGGGGGGAGGGGAGAGGAGAGAGAGGAAGGAAGGGACAGGGGGAAGAGCACATGTCAACAGGTCAGAGGTCATAGATGGGAGGACTGGAGAAAAAGATAGAGGGAGGGTGGGAGGGAAGGGAAGAGGATGGGAAGCTGGAGGAAAGGAGAAAGAGGGATAGGAAAAGAGAGAGGGTCGGGGGAGGGATTTAATGGAAATTGGAGATCGATATTAAGGCCGACTGGTTGGAGAGTCACCAGATGAAATTGTTCCTCCAATTTGAGAGTCACCTCGGTTTGGCAATGCATGAGGCAGAAGATGAAGTGATTGTTTAAAGGAGCAGGGATGGGGTTTGTATTTCTCTCCAATCGGGATAAGATTATTAATATGCTTATGAATTGTGGATATGTTTAACGATTTCTGTATCTTTTTTAATTATTTAATCTATTATTTACACTTAACTCTCCATAATTGCCTTTTGTAACTTTGATGTTGTTTTCTGCTTTAAAGTCAAACGAATAAAATATTTTAAAAAGAAAAGACTTGGTTTTAAAGGAGTCAATAACAAAGGTGCCTTAGTAAGGAGATTGCAGAATGCACTGTGAAGAGACAAAATTCAGTTTTTGAAGAGTGCAGATGTCCTAAGGGGATTAGGCTGGGAGGCACATGATAGGAAGGTTGACAGGGATAGTGTGCGTTAAGGCATAAGGCTACAGAGCTTTTAGATGATGAGTCATTTGAAACCACTTGCAGAGGTGAGCTTCCCTTCACTTTCAATGCATCCCATCTCAGTCAGGGTGTGGAGGGTTACACGGAACTCTTAAATTACAGAGACCAGCAACCAACAAATGGAAATGTCAATGCAGGAATCTTCAACTGTGCTGCACTGGAATATCAAAACGGGATTATTGTGAGCAGGTTGATTTCACTTTGCCCATGGGCCTTGATTTATTCTTTGAGAACAAGAGAATAACAATGAACAAGAACTTTACAGTATCATGGAACCTTGCAGAGGTGATTAATGTAAACCAATGCAGCAGATTAGAATGAGGTCATTCAGATGTTTATGCCTCCGCTCGATCTTTAAGAACCATTTCCACATCCTCATGTTTTCTATCAAAAAGGCAAGTGGGGAAGTTTTTAATCTTTCAATCAAATGAAGGAGGAGCTTCAAGTTCCTAGTAATACTTTTTTTTTGTTATTACCAGGTTAAAACTTTTTTTATTGGGAAAATTAAGCCATAGTTTATAATTACCTGGACAATCTGCTTTGGAATTATTGTTTACTAAGGAAGAAACAAGTAAATTTATTTCTGAGATGTACAAGTTATTACTGTAGGGCTGGACAGAGCCAAGAAAGACTCAGCAACCATATTGAAAGTCGTTAACGACTGTTTTTATTCAAACTCAGCGCCCCCCCTTTTAAGGGCAGCGTGAGCTCAGTCACCTCGTGCATTGTGACATCATAATCGCTGCCCCAGCCGTGCGCTGGGCAGGAGGCGGGGAGAAAACCTTGACAGCGCCGTCTACCCATGGCTGCCCCACGTTTTATTCAATCACGCCATGTGGCGTACGCCGTGAGAGAGTGCGCCGCCGCATTACAAAATAAAATGCCTAAGTTGAATGTTCATAAATTAAGAATGAAATGGGAACTTGATTTAAATAGAAAGATAGATGAAAATGTTTGGAGAAACTTATGTAAGGATAGTATGATTAAGGTTATAATGTAAGATATAGATTAGTACAATATAATGTTTTACATCAATTGTATTTAACCCCTCAGAAATTTGAATTAATTTCTTCAGATTTGTGTTTTAGATGTGGACAAGAAGTAGATACTTTTTTTCATGGACTTGTTTTAAGATTAAGAATTTTTGGATACAAGTTAAATTGTTTTTGGAGTGAGTATTAAAAGTAAGTTTGCCGTTTGATGCAATGTTGTTTTGTATTAGGGGACATTAACTCGATTGAGATGGACTATGTACCAAATTGAATTTTTACATTTGGCATTAGCTGTTTCTAAAAAATATTTGGCTATTACTTGGAAATCTGATTTTGTTTTAGGAATGCAAAGATGACATACTGAAATAAATTCTGTATTCCTTGTATAATTTGAGAGATAAGTATCATTTTTTTGTAAAAGTATGGAGCCATATTTAAAAATCCTTGGTATTAAAATTTAATCTCCCGTCCCGCTCCGGTGGATGTTTTAGTCTCCGCAGCTAAAAGGTTGATTACTGTTGTCCTTCGTGATGATCTCCTTTCTTCTTTCTTTGTAGGTGGGTAAGGGATGAGGGAGGGTGTTAGTTGGGTGGATGAGGAAGGTTGGGCGCGTTTTATTCAATCATCTAATGTTTGTATCAATACGTTATAATTAATGTCATATGATTTAAAATGATAAATAAAATATTTTTTTTAAATGCAAGTGGAATGTTGGCCGTTGCTAGAGGGATTGAATTTAAAAGCAGGGAGGCTCTGCTGCAACTGTGAGGCCACACCCAGAGCCCTGCATGCCCTCCTTACTTCAGAATGGATGTACTAACTTTGATGGCGGTGCAGAGGAGGTTCGCCAGGTTGATTCTGGTTAGCCAATGAGAAGAGATCGGATCATCTGGGATCGTACTCTCTCGAATTCAGAAGAATGGTGGGAATCTTGTGGAAACATTTCAAATAATGGGAAGGATAGATAAGATAAAGGCTGGAAAGTTGATTCCACTGGTTAGTGAGACGAGAGCAAGGGGATGTGTCCTCAAGATTCGAGGGTGTAGATTGAAGACAGAGATGAGGAGGAAATGCTTTTTCCAGAGAGTCAAGGATCTGTGTGGAATTCTGTTCCCAGGCAAGGAGTGGAGAAAGATAGATATTTGCTAAGTAAGGGAATTTAGGGTTATATAGAAAATGCAGGAAGGTGGAGCTGAGTCCATGGCCAGATCAGCTGTGATCTCAGCAAAATGGCAGAGCAGGTGTGACAGATCTTGTGGACTACTCCTGCTCCTGTTTCTATGCTCTCATGTTCCATGCTATGGCAATTTGTCGAGACCCAGTTCACATTTGTAAATTATTATTGAATCTGGTTTCATTATCTTTGATGGCGACATGTTCAAAATCATCTGATCTCGCGGAGTATCAAACATTCTTTGGATAATGTACTGGCTTTTTTTTTTATTGCCAGTAGTTTTACATCTGTAAAAACACAATGATGGAGAAATTCATCAGGTCAAACAATGTACTTTATATAGTAAAGATAAAGATACAGAACCAATGTTTCAGGCTTGGGCCCTTCATCAAGGATACATCGGTGTCCCTCCAGCCAATGCAAACATTTTCTGCCACGTCTTTTTGACTTGCAGCATGGTAACAGGCCTTTCCGACCATGGACACGAGCTGCCCAATTACATTTATTTAACTTACAAACACTGTATGTTTTGAAGGGTGGGAGAACCTTACCAACAACACCAGATTCAAAATTGGATCGCTCGCGCTGTAACAGCTAATCGCTACACTAACCGTGCCACCCAGTTCAAACCCCCTCAGTTAAATTCTGAAATTCAACCTGCCTCCCTCCGTCTGTAATCGTGTCTTTGGTTTGGGTGAACCGCAGAAAGAGTCGATGCACTTTGCAAATCGAAAAATTTCATTTAATGCTTTTAGAACCATCACTTGGGTTACGAAGATAACGAGAACCCTTGTGGGGTTTTGCTCTTCCACACTGCGCAGGTAATTCAAAACGTTTTCTCCAAAAGGTTCACACCTGCACACAAAGTTCTAATGATGAAATAACACTAGTAGGTGGTGCAGATAAGTATGTGGTTAGTGAGGTCATTCTTCATCCTGGGTTGTGTCATGCTACAGATTATTACTGACAATCCACTTAAGTGTATTGAAATCAATGCAGTGTTAGACCTGTCCAACTGATGGAAGACGGAGGAGTAGAAAATAAACCAGAAACCTCTTAATCAGTGCGACATCATATCAGAAATTTATATTCACTATCCCTTTAACATTGTGAAACTTCCCAATCGCAAACAGACACAATGAGATAATGAGTCAAAAGGAGATATTGCTTGTGATAGATCAAAATATGAATGAAGTCTTAGAGGGACAATCAGTTGAGAGAAGTTATTCCAGACTTTTAAGATGCAGAGTTTTGAGTTATTTTGTCAAAGGTTTGATCGATAGGAGTATACACAATTTTCATATGTATTATTTGAGTATTATTGGAGAAGTACAAATTGTTTGTCATTTTTTATTGTTCATTCTATGTGTTGAATCAATATGTGTGTATTTTTTATTAAACTCAATAAAGATATTTTGAAAAAGAAAGCTACAGAGGACTAATAATATACCCACTCATGATAAAGTTGCAGGAGACAAGTAGTCAGAACTGGAGACAAAGGAATGGAGTCGTAGAAATATTGTGAAATTATTCGAAAAAACAACTTCGAAAAGGTGAAATAGACTCTTAAAATAGTGAGTGTGTATGACTGAGGGCGACAAAGGTTATACGAGAGGTCAACAAATAAAATGCCTTCCCCAACATAATTCTAAATGGAAAAAAACATCCCCATGCATGTGTCGTATCCAGCCTTTGCACGTTCCCTTCAGTTGTTTGAGCCTCCAGGCAGACAAAAATATTCTGACAATTCAAGCGTTATTCCATAGAGCTAATGAATATATCGCACCAGTTTGTTTGTGATGATTGGTATGTTAGCTGGAAGGGAGGGTGGGGGGAGGAAATAAAAGCCTAATTTACAGAAAATGAAAATCATTACCTGCTCAAGAGTGAATCATGTGCTCACTGAACAGAAAAATGCAAACATTTCACAGAAGGAAGAAACTCAGTGTGGAGACGAGAGGTGGGAGGGTAGCAGTGCAAAAATGCATGAGGTGCAGCTGACAATCAATTAAAACACACCCTTGATCCATCAGCTGGCAACTCCATTTGCAGTAAGTGTCACTCACCCATCATCAAATTGGATCATTATTCTTATGGAAAGAATGTGCAGGGTTGCAGGAATAGGAAAGGGGGAGAGCATCTAGCTGCTATGCCTTGGCAAAGGGCTAGCATGGATTCAAAACAGCAAACAGGCTGCTATCGTTCTTCAATTCTCTCATTCTCCTGTTGAGATTATGCCACAAGTTTCATGCAAGCAGTAAGCCTGACTCCATCATTCACCCCCCCCCCCCCACCCCTCACCCACAAGCAGCACCTTTGAAAAGCTGACTTTTGTTTCCAATCTTATTATTCCAGTTTCAGGTGAGAGGCAGTGGAATGGGACGTGATTACGCGCTGTCAAAAAGAGACAAGTACAGATTCCGTTGCAGAGCAATGTTACATGATAGGGTGAAGTGAAAACAATTAAATTCTGCACCCCACTCCCATGCTGACGTGTCTGTCATGTACTGTCCAGCCAAGACCACCCATAAATTGGAGGAACCACACTTAATTTTTCGTATGGGCATTCTCCAACTGGATGGTACTAATATAGACGTCTCTGATTTCTCCTAGCCTACCCTCTGCTCCCTCTCCCTTCCCATTCCCTTTGTCTTCTTTCCTCCAGCTCTCCATTTACAGAGCCACCCTCCTTCCACTACTTGCTGGTGTGCCCTCCCTCTCTTTTCAGCTTATTACCTCTTACCTTTGGGACATGCTCCTTCCCCTGCCCCTCCCCCCACCATTTTGTTCAAGCATCTCCCTACATTTTGTCCATACCTCAAGCCCGATTCATTGTATGTATCTTTATCTTTGGTATATTAAAAACACTATTTGACCTGCTGAGTCTCTCCAGTGTTGTGTTTTTACTGCAAACAATTCTCAGATATGATGGTGGATGGTAGTATGGTTAGCTTCAAACAAACTGTTGGTGGATTATCTACACAGGTGCAACCGAAGGATGTGTGCTTAGCCCACTGCTCTACTCATTCTACACCCTTGACTGTGAGGCCAGGTACAATTCCAATGCCGGTTGTCGGCAGAATCACAAATGAGGAAGTGTACAGGAGGGAAATAAATCAGCTCATTGAATGGTGTAATGACAACAACCTTGCACTCAACATCAGTAAAATCAAGGAGATGATTGTGGACTTCAGAAGGAAGCCAGAGGAACACGACCCAGTCCTCATCGAGGGCTCAATAGTGCAAATAGTCAAGGAATGCAAATTCCTGGATGTCAATGTCTCCAAGGATCTGTCCTGAATCCTCCACGTTGATGCAATCACAAAGAAGGCTCGCCAGCGGCTATTCTTTGTGAGGTGTCTGAGGAGATTCAGTATATCACCGAAGACTTGTAAACTTCTACAGGTGTACCATGGAGAGCATTCTGGCTGGTTGCATCACTATGTGGTATGGAGGCGCCAACTCTCAGGACAAGAATAAACTCAAGAGGGTGGTTAACTCGGCCTGCGACATCACAGGCACCAAACTTCACTCCATTGAGAACATCTACATGAGGCGGTGTCTTAAAAAAGCAGCCTCTATCCTCAAAGACCCCCATACCCTCTTCACTCTGCTCCCATCAGGGAAAAGGTACAGGAGCCTAAAGACGAGCACTCAGCGGCACAAGGACGGCTTCTTCCCCGATGCCATCAGATTCCCGAATAATCAATGAACCAAAGACACAGCCTCATTTTTCGTGCACCATTATTTTAACTTTGTTGTAAAATGGTTCTCATATGAATGTTTGCCCTGTGATGCTGCCGCAAAACACCAAATGTCATGATTTGTTCAGAATAATAAATTCTGATTCTGATTTTTATGGGTCAGGGAGCATCTATGGAGGGAAATGATGAATTAATGTTTTGGAGCAATCCTCTCACATACTAAAGGTGTTATTTCCAACTTTCTGCTTAACTGGTTTTCACTTTAAATCAGTCCAGAGATAAATGATTTTAACCCCTTTTTTTTGCCTGATATAGAACATGGAATATTACAGCATAGTGCAAGTTCTTTGTCCCACGATGTCTCTACTCCACCACAATCTAATTTTTCCCTTTCCCACCCCCCGCCCTTAACCCTCTATTTTTCTTGCATCCACGTGCCTGTATAAGAGCCTTTGAAAGGCCCTATTGTACCAGCCTCTACCACCACCCCCAGCAATGCCTTTCAGCCACCCACTGGTCTCTGTGTAAAACAGTGGTTCTCAACCTTTTACTTTCCACTCACATCCCACTTTAAGTAATCCCTAGGCCATCAGTGCTCTGTAATTAGTAAGGGATTGCTTAAGGTGGGATGTGGGTGGGAGGGTAAGAATCACTGCTCTAGACCCAATTGTTTCTGAAATATTTTGCTTGAGAAAAATGGTCATTGGCCCATTTCCTTTATGGTTATGAAACCGTGCACATAACGAGTCAATGAGGTACGATTAAAACAGTGGTTTTCCAACTTTTTCTTTCCACCCACATCCCACCTTAAGCAATCCCTTACTAATCACAGAGCACCTATGGCATAGGAATTACTTAAAGTGGTATCTAAGTGGGAAGAAAAAGTTGGAAAACCACTGGTGTGAAAGAACTTACCACTGACATCGCCTCGAAACTTTCCTCCACTCACCTGAAACAGATGTCCCCTGGCTCCACCCTATCTATGCCCCTCATAATCTATAAATCTATAAAGTCACCTCTCATCCTTCATCTCTCCAAAGAAAAAAGCTCGGTCAATCAATGATAACTCAAGTGGTTGTTTGGAGAAGTTGAGGGGATAGCTAGTAGAACAAAGCATTCATCAGAAGGTAAAGTCCACTTTATTTTACAAGCTGTACAAATGTCTGGATGAAGGCTCCCTGGACTAACATTATGTAGATAACAGGCATTAACAAAATGGGGCTAGGAACTTATGAGCTGCCCTTGACCTTGTCAGGAACCCAAGATGCATGTGAATTTTGTTTTTTTTTAACCCATGCAGATGACTCTGGTATTTCTATTTCAATGACCATAAATCTCTTTGCTGTGTGCTTGTGGAGAAAACAGGCAATGCATCATGACCGACAGGTTGTTCACCAAGTGCAATGTGGCGTCTGAGTTGTAAGAGATTAGGTCTGGTAATAATTTCTGAAAGCCATGCTTTATGTTAATGTGGTTTTCTCAAGGAGTTTAGCCTGAATGTGTGTTTTTTGTTTAATTTCTGCCAAAACAAACTATGGTATTTTCTTCTAATTTATTTTCTTTTTATCTACTTTGTCCAAATTTGCCTGAGATGAACAGTGATAGCAAATGAAATTGTTAATTGGGAATGTTGTCCTTGCAAAGGTGAAGGACAATAGGCTGCTGGAATGCAAGTGCTGTACGTCAGAATCAGGTTTATGGTCATGAATATGTGATATGAAAGTTATTGTTTTGCGGGAGTAGTTTTGTTCATTACAGGTGCACAAGTAGCTATAAATTACATTTCCATAAATGCACTGTTTAAAAATAAATAAATTTGTGCCAAAGAAGAGAAAAAAATAGTGTCTTTGGTTCATTGTCCATTCCAAAATCTGATGGCGGAAGGGAAGACATTGTCCTTGTGCTGTTGGGTGTTCATCTTCAGGCTCCTGTACCTCCTTCCTGATGGTAGCAGTGAGAAGAAGGCACGGCCTAGTTGGTGCGGGTCCTTGATGATGAAGGCTGCCTCCTTGAGAATGCGTCTTGTAGATGTCCTTACTGGAGTAAAGTTTAATGCCCATGGTGGCGCTGGTCAAGTTTACCACCCTCTGTAGCCTGTTCCTGTCTTGTGCATTGGCACCTCCATACCAGACAGTGATGCAACCCATCAGAATGTTCTCCATATACGAATATGCAAGTGTTTTTGGTGACATACCAAATCTCCTCAAATAGCATGGTTAGCAAAGCAGTTAGCGCAACGCTGGTACAGCACCAGCTATCAGGATCGGGGCTATAATCCCACACTGTCTGTAAGGAGTTTGTACATTCTTCCTGTGTCTGCATGGGTTTCCTCTCACCTTTCAAAACCAACTGGGAATTGTAGGTCAATTGGGTGTAATTGGGCAGTACAGGATCATGGACCGAAAGGACCTGTTACTTATGTTTAAATTTAAATTTTAAAAAAATTAATATAAAAATCCTAACATAATATAGCCACTGGGAAGTCTTCTTCGACATAATAGCCCCAGGATCGATCTTCAGAGATGTTGACACCAGGAACTTTTTTACCCTCTGCACTGCTGAGCCCATGATGAGGGCTGGTTTGTGTTCTCCCAGTTCCCCTTGCTGAAGTCCTTAGTTTTGCTTAGTTGTGTTAATGAAGAAGCATTCACCTTGTTGAGTGTTGTCACACCAACAACTTTACATTCAACGTCAGAAAAACCAAGGAGAAGATTGTGGTCTTCAGAAGGAAGTCAGGAGAACATGATCCAGCCCTCATTGAGGGCTCATTAGTGGAGAGGGACAAGAACTTCAAATTCATGGATGTCAACATCTCCGAGGATCTGTCCTGGAGCCTCAATGTCGACACAATCTCAAAGAAGTCTCCCCAGCGGCTATACTTCGTGTAGTGTTTGAGTAGATTCAGTATGTCACCGAAGACTCTCGAAAACTTCTACAAGTGTGCCGTGGGAAGAGCATTCTGACTGGCAGTGCCAACACTCAGGACAAGAAAAATCTCCAAAGGATTGTTATCTCGGCCTGCAACATCTCAGGCACCAGACCACTCCATCGAGGACATCTACAAAAGGCAGTGTCTTAAAAAAGCGCCCTCTATCCTCCAGGACCACCACCACCCAGGCCATGCCCTCTTCACTCTGCTACCATCAGGAAAAGGTACAGGAGCCTAAAGATGAGCACTCAGCGGCACAAGGACAGCTTCTTCCCCTCCACCATCAGGTTCCTGAATGATCAATGAACCACAGACACTGCCTCACTTTAACTTTTCATGCACTATTTTTATTTTTTGTAAGGAGGTTTATCACTGTAATTCTGCTGCAGAACAATGAATTTTGTGACTTGTTCATGAGAATAAAATCTGATTCTGCTCTAATAGTTCCCCATGTTTTCTCGATAGTAACTACTCTCAGTCAGACCTGGGACAGGCTAATGAAAGGGAGAACCAACTTTCATATATCTGGTATCTCAAGGTATTCCAAAACACTTCATGGGCAATTAAATATCTAGGTGATAACCTTGTGGTGATTATGCCATTCTTCAGAGCAGAGGACAGCACAGAGAACTGGCAGGCCTGACTCTGGTCCAGTCTGTGTGGAATCTGTATATTCTACCTGTGGCTTTCCTCTGCGTACTTAGGATTCCTCACACGTTGGATTGGTCCACTGATTATCTGTGGGTTAATGGGAATGTGAGACACCAAAATTGTGATTGGTGTGTATGGTGCTTGGCGGACAGCATGTCGATGGGCCAAATAGACTTATTCTGCTCCTATGTCTTATTGACAATGGGCTGAAGAAGCTGTCTCCATGCTGTATGATTCTATAGTTCCATTCAATCCATCATGCCTTATTCTGATAGAGCTAGCATGGCTAGTGTAGCAGTTAGTGCAGCGTCAGGAACCCGGTTCGAATCCCTCGCTGTCTGTAAGGAGTTTGTACATTTTCCCCGTGTCTGCATGGGTTTCCTCTGAGGGCTCTGGTTCCTCTCACTCTTCAGAACGTACAGGGGTTGTAGGTCATTTGGGTGTAATTGGGTGGCACAGGTTTGTGGGTTGAAAGGGCCTGTCCATACTGTATATCTAAATTTAAAATAAGTTTTTATATTGAACATTACCTCCTTTCTCTGAATTTTAAGATTTGTTTTATTTCTAATACTGTAAAAGCCCTGGTATCCAACATATCGGTTAGATACTGGATAAGTGAATTTTCCAGTTGCTTGAGATTTTGTGTTGTGTGAATGGAGAACTAACTGCACGGGGCACCCATTTTAAAATTTTTGTATTTTTAACCTATTTATTTCAGCAAGTTGTTTTTGCCGGTTGCTTGGATTCAAGATCATGGGAATTTCACTGTATTTGTTTAGTTCTGATAAAAGTCCATCAACACAAAAGATTTACACAATAATGGAAGAAAATTGCAGGAGGAGGCCATCTGTCCCGCCATTCAAACAATCGTGGCTGATCTGTCGCAGGCTCCAATTCCTCAATTTATCTCTCCATAGACTTGCTGAGTATCTCCAGCTATTTTTTTACATTGGAGATTGCAACTTGTCTTTTTGCATCTTGTTCATTGACAGTAGGATTCCTCTGTTTCCATGTTGGTTCTCACTGACTGGAACTGGGGCCACCAGTTGCACATATCTAGTCAAGAAGAGAAATATTAATTCAAAACAGGGTAACTGAAAAAAGATCCTTGGATTATAACATAGTATATGGAGTGTGGACATAATCAGCCTCACTGTTTAATTGATCAATGGGACAGGCTTGCGGGACTGAATGGCCGACTCATACCCCCACCTTTATGTTCCTGTCTCCTGTGATTGTATTAAGCAAGACAAAAATACAAGTCCCAATCCTTGAACCTATTCTAGAACCTAGAACACTGAAGGGCACCACAGGACCTTCAGCTCACAAGGTCCCTTTGGTTCAGCAGTAATCTCTGTTGTTTTACCAATCTGTGGAGTAACACCCCCCCCCTCCACCCACCCCAGCTCCAAACCCTTCTGAATGGCAAAACATTGATATTATTGGTAACCTGGGCAATTCACCCTCCGAGTGATTTCATGAACACTTGTTGGAATGTGACCAGCTTTAGTGACACTGGTTAAGAACACTTCAGAGAAACCCTCCACAAAAAAAGCATTTTTTAAAATCTTCGCTATCTTTTTCAGCATGAGAGAGGGAAAAAAAAACCCTCTTGCATCAGTGCAACTATTTTTTGCAGCACACATTCAGCGTTAATTAACCCATTGGCTGAGATGGCCCGAGGACAGTTCAGGTACCTGGATGAACAAATTACAAATTAACAATCGAGGAACTAACTCCCGGTGCCATTCAGTAGTCCCTATTGTAAAATATTTATACTTTACGTTATGACAGACATTATTATTATTCATTTAATTGGCCATTCAGTCAACACTGTGTCATGCCTCCTTCACTCCCTATCCGCTGATAAATTATGTTAGTTTCTCATTACTTTACAATAGTACTTTGTATAAAATACACTTATGCCTCACTTTGGGATTTAAAAGAAATTAATAGAGCATATCCACGGCATATCAAAATATACAGCTATTTGCTTTACCCCTTGGCAACAGAACAGTGTGTATATCTTGTATTCTTTCGCATATTACCAGAATGTCTCTCTTTTGTTATTTCTCATAACTATCTGCGAGCCGAGATTTGTGCCATAATTCAAAAACAACTTGAAACCCATAAAGTTATATTTATCATGTGTCACCAAAGGAATATTTAACCTGTGTACTTTCTCAACAGTTGTTCCAAAAACAAAAGAAAAATGCCTTTGCGTTTCCTTCCTTTCTGATTCCTAAAATCTGCATCCAGGATGAGGGCTTCCATGCCAGATCATCAGAAATGTCCTCCTTCAAACAACATGGCTTTCTCTCTACCACCGTCAACGCGGCACTCACCTGCATATCCTCCATAACCCACACATCTGCTCTGGCCCCCTCTTCCCCCATGCGCAACAAGGACAGGATTTCTTTTGTCCTCACCTACCACCCCATTTCCGCCACCTACTACTTGATCCCACCGCTAGACACATATTCCCCTCTCCTACCCTCTCTGCCTTCCACAGGGACTATTCCCTCCATGAATCCCTTGTCCACTCTTCCCTCCGTACCAATCTTTTCCTTGGGACCAACCCCTGTGACTGTAGGAGATGCTCCACTTGCACCCACTCCTCCTCCCTCACCACCAATCGGGGCCCCAAACAGTTGTTCCAAGAGAAGCAACATTTCACTTGTGAATCTGCAGGGGCCACCTACTGCATCTTGTTCGGAGAGACTGGGCACACGGCTCTGTCCGCTGCAATACCATGGATCTCTCAGTGGCCACCCATTTCAATTCTCCATTCCATTCCCTTGCTGACATGTCTGTCCATGGTCTCATGCACTGCCGGCGAAGACTAACTGCAAACTGGGGAATAACACCTCATCTTCCGACTGGAAACCCACCAACTTGATGCCATTAATATCGACTTCTCTGGATTTCATTAAACACCCACCCCCACCCCCATCTTCCCTCCCATTGCCTTTGCCCATCTCTGTCCATCCATTCCGTCTCCTTTCATACAAACATGATAATTTCTTACCTCATCTCTTATCATTTTTGTTGGTCTGTATTCCTCCCCTAGTTAGAATTTTGTGTTTCGTTCTATTTGGTCCTACTTGCCTGTTTAAAATAAATGCACCTGATTCTTAAACCACTGATTTCATATTGATCCACAGCTACATAAGAAATATCCATTTTTCATTCTCTTGCACTGAGCTACGTTCTTAGTGCTTTGAGATCAAGGATGACTTGCTTTCCACCTGATTCTGTATGTTCCGCACAAGAGACTTCTCAGTAAGTTACAGGAAAGTGGAGTCCGGGGAAGTCTATTGGCTTGGATTGAAAATTGGAGGCAGAGAGTCGGGATAAGTGGGAGTTTTTCAGGTTGGCAGAGAGTGGTAAGTGGGGTGCCGCAGGGGTCGGTGTTAGGCCCACAACTGTTCATCACTTACATTGATGACTTGGAGGAGGGGACAAAATGTGGTGGAGCCAAGTTTGCGGATGACACCAAATTGAGTGGAAGAGCAAATTGTAATGAGGATGTGGAGAGTCTGCAGAGGGATAGAGTTAAGCTGGATGAGTGGGCAAAGGTCTGGCATATGGAGTACAATGTTAGTGAGTGTGAGGTTATCCACTTTGGCAAGAAAAATAAAAGAGCTGAATATTATTTAAAGGGTGAAAAACTACAGCATGATGTTGTGCAGAGGTACTTGGGAGGGCTTGTGCATGAATCGCAAAAGGCTAGGTTGCAGGTGCAGCAGGTTATTAAGAAGGCAAATGGAATGTTGGCCTTCATCGCTAGAGGAATTGAATTCAGGAGTAGGGAGGTCATGTTGCAACTGTATAAGGTACTGGTGAGACCACACCTGGAGTACTGTGTCCAGTTCTGGTCTCCATATTTGAGGAAGGATATACTGGCTTTGGAGACGGTCCAGAGGAGGTTAACTAGGTTGATCCCTGGGATGAAGGGGTTGATTTATGATGAAAGATTAAATCATCTAGGATTGTATTCGCTCGAGTTCAGAAGAATGAGAGGAGATCTTATAGAAACATATAGGATTATGAAGGGTAGTATGGATAGGATAGATGTAGGAAGGTTTTTTGAGCTGGCCGGGGAAACTAAAACGAGAGGACACAGTCTCAAGATTCGGGGGAGTAGATTTAGGACAGAGATGAGGAAAAATAGTTTTTCCCAGAGAGTAGTGAATGTTTGGGATTCTCTAACCAGGGAAGTGGTTGAAGCTGCCTCATTAAACATATTTAAAATTCGGTTAGATAAATTTTTACATGATAGAGGAATTAGGGGATATGGAGAGAAGGCAGGTAGGTGGAGTTAGGTCATAAATTAGATCAGCCATGATCGTATTGAATGGCGGAGCAGGCTCGATGGGCCATTTTTGGCCTACTCCTGTTCCTACTTCCTATGTTCCTATGCTCCTATGTTCTAAGGTGACTGTTGTGTGTGCAAGTGGCAAAAGGAGCCCGCCACCTCAAAAACTAAATTCATGTGACTATACCCCCACTTCCTCTTTCAACAGCACACCAGGGCTGCAGTGAATCTACTATTCACAAGATGCAGTGCATTGTCAAGGCTCAGACATTGACTGACTCTCACAACTCTCACCCTATAAGACCAAGCCTCCATCGTGAACTCTTACCATTGCCCCGGCGACCTACAGAACTGAGCCTCTGACATGAACTTACCCTGGCCCCAGCGACCTACAGGACCGAACCTCCAACGTGAACTTACCCTGGCCCCGTCGACCCACTGGACTGAGCCTCCGACATGAACTTACCCTGGCCCCAGAGACCCACAGGACCGAGCCTCCATCACGAACTCTTACCCTGGTCCTGACAACCTACAGGACCAAGCCTCCATTGCAAACTCTCACCCTGGCCCCGGCGACCTACAGGACCCAGCCTCTGACGTGAACTTACACTGGCCCCAGTGACCTACAGGTCCGAGCCTCTGACATGAACTTACCCTGGCCCCAGTGACCTACAGGACCCAGCCTCCATCGTGTACTCTCTCTTTACCTCTTACCCTCCTCCTTCCCCCTCTAACTTCCTAACTGTTTCCTCCATCCCTTGGATCCTTCCTACCCTCTACCTCCTGATCCACCCCATCCTGCTCCCCCCACTTGACACCCATTGACTCTCACTCCAAACCCTGACTGGTCTTTACCATTCCCTCCCCCCCCCCCCTCTAGCTTTTCACTCTCAGAGACAGAACGTTCTGTCCTCAGCAGAGGCCTCACCTTTGTCCCTTTTCGTCCACGAGCTCCACACACACCATGATGCTGAACTCTTCTTGCATCGGCTCCATCTTGATGCCCACTTCTACAACCAGAATTCCCCATCCCACACTACAGACCCCTTCTTTCACTTTAAAACTTCTTCATCCCCATACCTTGAAGAAGGGCCCAGGTCTCAAACATCACTTGAGTATCTTTACCTCCTATGGATGCTGTGAGACCTGCTAAATACCTCCAGTATTCCTGTATTTTTACTTTTTTCAGACAATGACTGCCTCTTCAGTAGGACTTCATTGACTCTAAATTGCCTTGAAGCGTTTGTTAAAAAGTGAACTTCTGATTGTTCTTCTTTAGCTTCCCCAGGAAATCATCTGTTAGTTCCCTCAACTGTTCCTCTTGGTGGAAATTTCCTCACTCTATCTGGACTCCATGTCACGAAGGTTCTTCTGAATATCTTCTTACTTACTAACTGTCTGTGTTATAGTTTTGGACTTTCCTCTGGGAGGAACATCCTCTGTTGGTCTTTCCTTCCAAAAGGTTTAATAATTATGATCCAAGTCATGGGGGATGGCAAGGAGTTGATGGAAATGTAGAGAAAATAAAATAGGTTAGGATATGTTTCGATAAAAGAAATGGTGGAGAACATGAACTTGGTGGGCTCTGTCAGTATTGTATTACCCCCAAGCATCTGTGACTCAGCCTCCTGTTTCTCCCTTGATGGCTATAACCTCTTCTGGCATCATTATGAATCATTTTTGTACCTTTTCCACATTCCCTACAAAGTTATTTGTCAGGTGGAGAAACAGAAGTGTTCGTGATTGTTGAATTAATTTTTTTTATTTTTTGCATTTGAAAGAGGAATAAACAATTGGAGTTTCTGGACTGGTCAGCGAGCCAGATCTTGGAGGAGTTAAGTGCTACATGCGGCTTTTAGGTTAATAAATTGGAACAAAGCCCAGGATATTTGTTAAAAGTTCTTCCAATAATGAGAATTGCTGCATTTTAAGTAATTCTTAGATAATGATTCTCCTCCTTAATTAAAAAGAGGTCCCAGCTGTGGTGAATAATTGAAAGAAAACTCTGAGCATTGGAAAAGTTAAATAAAATTAAAGAATGCTGGGAATAAGTAAAGGGTCAGTCAGCATCTGAGAGAAATAAGGCAGCTGAACAGTTGGAATCCAGGCAGAGTAAATGCAAGCATGCTTTATCCACTGAGGAGAGTGTAGCACTGTCAATTAGACCAGGTCGAGATTAATAGGCTTTAATGGCTATAAACTGACAATTAGACCAGGTCGAGATTAATAGGCTTTAATGGCTATAAACTGACAAGCATATATTTCATGCTGTAGGCCCAATTCCAAGGCAGTACTGAGCGAGGGGATTGGGCAGTACCACCTAGGGATGCTGAGGGGGAGGGGTTACAGTATCAGGGGTGGGCCAACCAGTACAATGCACGAGTTCCACCACATTCACCCCTTCTTTTGAAACAAAGTCCAGTGGGGTGAAGTGTCAGAATCCATTCAGAGTCTATATACAGGTTCTGCCTGTCCAGTGTTTTGTCCGTCGAGGTGACTGTCATAGTGCCGGCTGTGGTTTCGCTGTTGGCTCCTGGGAAGTGCTCTGTGTGACGGGCTGCAATTCGGATGGCTGAACAGAACCAGTTGGGGCTGGATCGGAGGGGAGGGGGGCTGTGGGCTGGGGTTGGGGTGGTGCAACTGATGGCATCGATGGGGTCAGATACCCAACCATGTTCCTGATAGTCGTGGTGGAAAGGGAGGGGGTTGCTGGTCGGTCGGCTGTGGTTGGTCCAGCAAGTGCTTCAGTTGCGGGGGCTCCTGCATGTGCCGGGTCCCAGACAGAGACAGTGTCTCTCCACCCATCCTGATACTGCACGTAGATATACTGTGGGTTCGCCTAGAGGAGGTGGACCTTCTCGACCAGGGGATCTGCTTTATGGGTTCTGGTGTGGCTCTGGAGTAGCACAGGCCTTGGGGTTATCAGCCAGACCCAGTAGTGTGGTTCCAGACACTGACCTGGGGAAGGTGAATAATTTTTTATGTGGGGTAGCTTTTGTTGCAGAGGCAGAGCAGGGACCTGGGCATGGAACGCCTCTCATAGAATCTCTTGGCACTTTGAAACAGGCAGCCTTTTTGACTTGAGGCCCAGGATGACAACCCTCCAAATAGTGCTGTTCGACCTTTCCACCTGGTCATTCCCTCAGGAGTTATAGCTGGTGGCCCTGCTGGCTATGCCTTTGGCAGCAAGTATTAGCGCAACTCCTCGCTCATGAATGAGGACCCCCAGTCACTGTGGATGTAACTGGGGTATCCGAAGAGCATGAAGAGGTTACACAGGGATTTAATAATTATGGCCGTGGTCATATCTGGGCATGGGATTGCGAACAGGAATAATGAGTATTCGTCAACAATGTTGAGAAAATACACGTTCCAGTTCGTGGAGAAAAGGGGGTCCTTGAAGTCCATATTTAGACGTTCGAAGGGGCGGGTGGCCTTGATAAGGTGAGCCTTCTCCAGCCAGTAGAAGTGTGGCTTGCTCTCTGTGCAGACCGGCCAGCTGTGGGTCAGCTCCCTGATGTCTTCAACCGAGTACGGGAGGTTGCGGGCTTTCACAAAGTGATAGAGCCTGAGTGACCCTGGGGTGGCATAGACTGTGATGAAGGGCTTGGAGGCAGTTTCCTTGCGTGTTCACTCAGGTACCCTTGGACAGAGCATTGGGAGGCTCGTTGAGCTTCCTGGGCTGGTACAAGATTTCGTAGTTGAAGGTGCACAGTTCAATTCTCCACCTCAGGATCTTCTCATTCTTAATTTTTCCTGCTGTTTGTTGTTAAACATGAATGCGACTGCATGTTGGTCAGTCAGCAGGGTGAACGGTTTGCCGGCGAGAAAATGCCTCCAGTGGCACACAGCTTCCACTATGGCCTGGACCTCTTTCTCAATGGCTGAGTGCCGGAGTTCGGGGCCCGGGAGGGTACAAGAGGTAAATGCCACCAGCCTTTAAGTGTGGCAGCCAGTGCGAAGTCGGACGCTCTCCACCTGGAATGGGATGGATTCGTCTACAGGATACTCGCTGACTTGGCAATGTCGTCTTTGATGTGAGTGAAGGCCGCTTGGGCTTCTGCCAATGGGGGAAAGGTGGTAGTTTTTATCAAAGAGTGGGTTTTGTCCACATCATTAGGGATCTATTGTGCATTCTGTAATATGAAAAGAACCCCAGGCACCTTTTGAGGTTATGGCAGAGTGGGAGCTCCAGCAGTGGCTGCATACGCTCAGGGTCAGGTCCAATAACTTCATTCTCCACCATGCACCCTAGAATAACCAGGCATGAAGGGCAGAACATGGATTTTTTTTGGTTATACATGAGGTTTAGGGCTTTAGCTGTCTGGAGGAATTTTTGCAGGTTAACATCATGATCCTGTTGGTCATGGCCACGGATGGTCTCGTTGTTCAGGTAGGGGAAACATGGCTTTCAGTTGGTGATCATCCACCATTCAGTCCAAAGGGGAGCCTGAGGAAATGGTAGAGGTGGCCATCCACCTCGAACGCTGTGCATGGGCTGTCCTCTGGGAAGATCGGGAGCTGGTCGATGGTGGAGAAGATCCGGTACGGGGCAATCTCATTCACCATGTTGGCTATGTGGGGGAGGGGTAGGGGTCCAAGATGGTCTGCCCATAGTCTATGACCATCCTGTGCTTCTCTCTGCTGTTTATCACCACTATCTGCGCTCTCCAAGGGCTGGTGCTGGACTTTATGATGCCTTCGGCCAGGAGACATTTAACCTCAGCCTTGATAAAGGTTCTGTCCCTGGGGCTGTATTACCTGTTCTTAGTTGCCAGAAGCTTAAAATTGGGAGTGAGGTTTTCAAAGGGGGCGCTAGTGGGACCTGGAGGATGGACAGACCGCAAGATGTGGGCAGGGTTCGGATCACTGATTGGTTGTTTTCAGGGAGACAGGTGGGTGGTTTAAAAGTTGGTTATTATGGACCATGAGGGAGGGGCGGGGGCTGTCGTATTCCATGAGAACATTTTTAAGTTGACACTGGAAGTCCAGCCCCAGTATGACCAGTGAACAGAGTTGTGGCATCACGAGCAATTTACACTTCTTGTACTTGGTGCCATCCACAGTTAACATTACTGTGCAGCTACATCAGATTTTGGTCGAGTGGGACTTGAAGGCCAATGAGATTTCACACTGGACTGGGGTCACTGTGAGGGAGCAGTACTGTATAGTGCCTGGGTGTATAAAATTTTCGGTACTTCTGGTGTTGAATAAGCAGTTTGTAATGCAGCAGGTTACCTCGATGTCCATGGTGGACCTTGCTAATTGATGTGGGTTGCTCTGGTCCAGAACGATAGATGCCCTTGTCATCTTATTGTCCGACTTGCAGCTGCTGTATGTGTGCATTGGCGACCCCCAAGATGTTTTCCCCAAAGATGGTTGAGGGCACACGGTCGCCGCCAGAATTGAAGCCTACCTGGGCTGTTGTCCCCGGGTTCCTGCTGTGCTATTCTCCATGACCAGAAGTGGAACTGATGCAGGCCAAGATGGCGACGGCTGCTGCACGCACGGGGAAGATCTGGACCTACATACCCTTGCATAGTGTCCTTTTTTTTCCACAGCTGGAGTAAGTCTCGCCTTGGGCTGGGTAGTTCTTCCACCAGTGTTTTGTCTGGCCACAGCAATAGCACTTTGGATGCTCGGTGATAGTGGCTGCTCTTTGGGACCCCGCATCCCAAGATGGTGGCACCCGTGCTCCCACGTGATGGCTGCATTTCTACAGGAGTAAGCCTCAGCGTTCTATTGGTCAGTCTCTAATGATTTGGCAAGAGCACACTTCTCCAGGAGCCTTTGTCTGATATAGTCAGACCTGAAGCTGAGATAGGCTTTAATCACTAAAAACTCACAGTGATATCTTGCATGCTGTTGGCCTGATTCCAAGGCAGTACTGAGCGAGGGGATTGACCTTTATTAGGGATTCTGAGAGGGAGGAGTTACAGTATCAGGGACAGGCCAACCAGTTCAATGTTCCACCACAGGTAGGTGAGATAAAACCATGAGTACATGGGTTGAAGGTGAAAGGGGAAAGGTTTAAAGGGAATGTTAAGGATAGCTTCTTCACGCACAGAGGGGTGGGAGTGTGGAATGAGCTGCCAGCTGAATTGAAGAATGCAGGCTCAATTTTGACATTTATGGAAACTGGACAGGTACATGGATGGGATGGGTATAGAGGGATATGGTCTGAGTGCAGATCAGTGGGATGAGGCAGAAAAATAGTTCAGGCCAGACTAGAAGGTCTGAAGGGCCTGTTTTCTGTGCTGCAATGTCCTATGGTTCTTGGCTGCTTGCACTTGAGAGAAATCCCACCAACCCTTCATATCTATGGGTCTATCAGGAAGCCTCTTAAATGATACTAATGCAGCTGCTTCCACCGCTATCTCTGGTAGCTTGTTTGAGGTGCCTACCTCTCTGTGTAATATATTTTCCCTGCACATCCTCCTCCTCACCGTAAATGCATGCCTCGAGTGGGCGATGTTGTTATCCTGGGGAAAAGATTCTGACTGTCCACCCCATCCATGCCTCTCATAATTTTATACCCCTCTAGCAGGTTTCCCCTCATCTTTCAATGCTGCAGAAAAAACAAACTGAGTTTGACCAATCTCTCCCTATAACTCATACCCTCCAAACCAGGCCTCACCCTGGTAAACCTCTTCTGTGGTAAAACACGAAAGTCTGCAGCCACCACGGTTGAAGTAAAAACACAACGCTGGAGAAACTCAGCAGGTCAAACTGCGTCCTTTATGTAGCAAAGATATAGATACAAAACCGACGTTTTGTTACGGAAAAACCTCTTTAGAATCAGAATTTGTTGTCATGAACAAGTCATGAAATTCAGTGTTTCCTTTCCAATGCCAATTTTAGATCCATTCATAAATGTTTAAAGAAATTCTGTTTTGCCATTTCCACAACTCCAAGATGTAGAGGCCAATGTAGAGCTTGTAAAATATGTAGTGTAGAAAATGAAAGAAATTTGCATGCAGCAAGATCACATGATAACAAGATCACATTTTTATACACTTTTGTTAAAAAGTGAAACATCAAAGTCTGCAGATGCTGCAATTTTACTGAAAGCACAGAAAGGAGGGAAAATCTGGGCACCCTCCAACCATATGGCATTAACATCAACTTCTCCAGTTTCCATTGGATACTATCACCTCCCCCCCCCCCTCCCCTCCCCACCAATCTATGCCTATTTCTCCTTTTCTCTAGCTTGGTCTCTGTTTAATTTTTCCCTATGTCTCTTTTCATCCTGATCTGCATTCACAGAGACATCCCCAAATTAATTCTCACCTTTCCTCTCCTGTCCTGTCCATGTCCAATGATCACCTTTTGTCTGTTGGCCTGTGCTCCACCCTCAGCCCTTTCTTTCCCCCCCCCCCCCCCAGTCTTTTAATTCAGGCACCTGCCTGCTGTTTACCCATACCTTGAAGAAGGGCTCAGGCCCGAAACGTTGGTAATATATCTTTACCTCTAACTCAGCTGCAAGACCTGCTGAGTTCCTCCAGTATTTCTGTTTTCAACTCTGTTTAAAGCATTGTTCTCTCCTTTGAGGAGGGACCATTATTCGGATCAGAGGAAAGACAGGCCTTGTTTAATATCTCATTGACAATCAGCACCTTGGAGAGAGCTGTGCTCCCTCAGCAATGAATCATTAGCCCAGGTTTTGAAAATGCCACAGCTTTAAAGGATCAAGAGCAGCTGTAAAGAAAATGGTGATTTATGAGCTGAGAGCTGACTTGGAAATTAAGGTAGGGATCAATGATTAAACCTCCAAAACTCGCATTCCACCTAGAACAATCCCTTTGCCGTCGGTGCTCTGTGATTAGTAAGGGATTACTTAAGGTGGTATGTGAGTGGGAAGAAAAAGTTTGAAAACTACTGTTTGAACTGTACCTCATTAGTGCTCTGTAAGCGATTGCTTAAGATGGTCTGTGAGTGGGAAGGGAAGGTTGAGAACCGCTGCTCGACACCCAATTGTTACTGAAATATTTTGCTTGAGAAAAATTGGGCCATTTCCTTTGGAGTTAGGAAACCGTTGTAGTATGTGAGTTTGGGGTGGGGGGGGGGGGCGGGGTGCAGTTTGAAAACCACTGATTTAAACTCATAAATAGCTACATATTCAGATAAATTCAGTTCCGTTAAGAAAGTAATTGCTTAATGTTTTTTTAATTAATTTGCTATCCAACTAAATAATTTAGCATCCATATTATTCTTAATGTTGCTTTAAATACCACCTTCCTGGGAAAGGTGCAACATTACACCACATCAGTGGAAGCTGGATGGGGAAATAATGTATGAAAGTGGAGTGTACAAATAAAGTGCTGGACAAACTCAGCAGGGCGTGCATGGAGAGTAAAAGGCAGTCGACACCTTGCGCCTGGTCCCGTGTTGAAAATGAGGCAGATGCCGGAATTAAAAGGATTGGTTGGGGGATGGGGGATGGTGGAGAGCACAACCTTAATATCTCCCTCAATAATATTGGATCCGATTATCGACTTCCAGTTCAGAGTTGTTGTTGTTTTCCAGGATTTGTACAGGATGTCAAACAGCCAGGAAAATGTTCAGAGGACAGGGTCTAATATTTTTTCCGCTGGTGCAAATGAAAGAGAAATTATTGGCGTAAAGGTCCTTAAAAGAGTCCCTGATTGAGTTTGTTGTTGAGAAGTCTGATGGTGGAGGGGTAACTGCTCTTTCTGAACCTGGTGGTGTGAGTCTTTCCTGATGGCAGCAGGAAGGACAGAGCATGTGCTGAGTGATGTGGGTCCTTGACAATTACCGCTGCTCTCCGACGGCTGCACTCCTGGTAGATGTTTTCGATGGTGGGGAGGGTTTTTCCTGTTTCGTCCTGGGCTGCGTCCACTCCCTTTTGCAGGACTTTTTTGTTCAGGGTATTGATACCAGACTGTAATGTAGCCGGTCAGCACACTTTCCGCAACAAATCTGTAGAAATTTGCCAGGTTTCCGCTGTCGTTCAAAACATCAGAAAAATCCTGAGAAAGTAGAGGCGCTGACGTGCTTTCTTCACGATGCCATTAGTGAGTTGGTTCCAGGAAGGATCCTCCAAGATAATGACTCCCAATAGCTTAAATTTGCTCAGTTGCAGATTGTGCAATCCAGCCTCTTTAGTCTCTGGTATGTCTTCAGATATAAAAGTTTGTTTCTTTAAACCTGTCGTATAAACTCAGATATTTATGGCTCTTCAGTGCCATTGATCTGCTTCATTCGGGTGGTGCTGAAGTGCTCAGCAAATTGGATGAATTTACTACTTACTTACCAGCCACAAGGTTAGTATTTCCACTGTGTCCTGTGACTCACAGCTGAAACAATACATGGTAATCACTTATGCAACAGTGGGTAGTGGAGCACACTGTGAGTTTAATAACACATTCACAAACAAACCACCTACATTATTTTCTGCATCATTATTCCCAGGCTTGCACAACGACTCTATTTGAATGGCTTTGAGAGATAGACTTGTAAGGGAAGGAAATAACCTGTGTGTCAAATGCCTCATAGAACATAGAACAATATAGCTCAGTAAAGGTCCTTCAGCCCTCAATGTTGTGCTGACCCATATATTCCGTCCCCAAAAAAGTACTAAACTCTCTCTACCGCATAACCCTCTATTTTTCTTTCATCCATGTGTTTGTCTCAGAGTCTCTTAAAAGCCCCCAATGTTTCAGCCTCCACCATCATCCAAGGTATTTCAAGCACCCACAACCCTCAGTGTGAAAAAACTTATCCCTGATGTCGTTTCCCAGTCCAGGCAACATCCTGGTAAAACTCTGCACCCTTGCACATCCTTCCTAAAATGAGGTGACCAGAACTGAATGGAATACTCTAAGTGTGGACTTAACAGATATTTGTACAGTTACAAGATGACCCCCCTACTCCTGAATGCACCTGAATACACCCTATTAATAAATCCCAGTATCCTTGAGGGTTGTTTGGATTGGAACCCCAAGGTCCCACTGTTCATCCACACTCTTAAGTAACCAACCATTAGCCCTGTACTCAACCTTCTGGTTTTTCCTTCCAAAATGCATCACCTCACACTTACCTGGATTGAAATCCATCTACCACCTTTCTGCCAAAATATGCATCCTGTTTATATCCATTTGTTTCCTCCTAAAAAACACTCAATTAGACTTGTGAGACACAACCTTCCCTTCACAAAGCTATCCTTGAGTAGACTGGATGTCTCCAAATGCTCATAGATCCTATCCTTAAGAATCCTCTCCATTAGTTTGCACACCACTGACGTAAGACTCATCGGTCTATGATTCCCAAGATTCTCCCTATTGCTCACCTCCTCTGTGGCCAAAGAGGATTTAAAGATCATAGCTACTGCCCCACCTATCTCTTCTCTCACTTCCCACAGCAGCCTGGGGTATATCTCCTCCGGCCCCGGGGACTTATCAATCTTGATGTTTTTAAGAAGATCCAACACTTCCTCTTCTTTAATCTCCTCATTGTCCATCCCACAGGCCTGTTCAATTTCCACCTCACTGTGATCAAGGTCCTTTTCTCTTGTGAATACTGCTGTAAAGTATTCATTTAGGACCTCTTCAACCTCCTCAGTCGGCAGGCACATGTTGCCTCTCTTATCCTTTAGCAGCCCCACCTTCATTCTCAACATCCTTCTGTTCTTCACATACACATTGAATGCCTTGGGGTTCTCCTTAATTCTATATGCCAAGTCCTTTTCATGTCCCACTTGTGCTCTCCTAAGTCCTTTCTTAGGCTCCTTCCTGGCTTCTCAAAAGACCTTCCTGTTTCCTGATTCCTATATCTAATGTATGTTTCCTTCTTCCTCTTGATTTGTTGCCTGATCTGTTTGGTTAGCCATTGTTTCCTTTTCCCAGTGAGACAAACCTATCTTGAACCCTGCACAGTTGGTCCCAACACTTCCTCCACATTATTTCTGTGCTTTCTCCCTTAAACATCTGTTTCCAATTTATTCTCGGTAATTCCTGCCTCAACCCTTCATAATTAGCCCTTCCCCAGTGAAGCACTTTCCCAGTTTGACTTTTTTATTATGTTTGTAGATCTTCAGCACTTCTTCTTGAAATTCTGCAAGATGCTGGTTGTCAGATGAGTTTTTTTTCCCAGTATTTTCAGTTTTTACTTTAGATTCCTAGCTTCTGTGTCCTTTTCATATTTTTATTTTCAATATTTTTACTCTGTTTAGTGGAGGGGAGAACATTCCTACCAAAACTGAAGTGGCTTCCCACAATGCACTGTGTGATAAATATTCTTGGATCACTTGAGGAAGGCATCATATGAACAGTAAGTCCTAAAAAGGGGCTTCATTGAGCTGCCATATTTTGCCCTTTCTCTGCTCAAACCCAAAGGTGTTTTCTCTCTCTCTCTCTCTCTCACACACACACACACAGACACACACACACACATTTTTGGGTGCTCCCTCTCTTTATCTACTTTGTTCCACATAGGTTTCTTTCTCACTTTAGTTGTTGACCCATATTTTTTTCCTTATTGGAATATGCTTGGACCCAAGGAACCTCCTATAAAGAAGAAATGGATCTTAGAAACTATCTCCCCTCACCCACGACTCCATGTGCTGAAAGACCCAACAGGTTTCAGGCTGACCAAAGTGCGCCTTTCACCATATTTTGTATTTTTATCTTTGCTACATAAAGGACACTGTTTGACCTGCTGAGTTTCTCCAGCGCCGTGTTATTACCTCAACCACAGTGTCTGCAGGGTCTTGTGTCTTATTTGCGTCTCTCACCGTGTTGATAGTCACACCATAAACGCTTGCCACAAAAGAATGAAGCTGTAACACACATCAAAAAGACATTTCACTGCAGCAGCTTCAGAAGGAGGTTTGCACCTATCAGTGCTCTCAATAACACTTGTCAGAGTTAGCTGCCCTTCTGTGCTTCTTACACACTTGGCTCTTCGTGGTTCACTCACCCGTCCCTTTGCATATTTTTGGGTGTAAACAGTTTGTATTTGAAATCCACTTATCATTTGGAAAATGGTTTATGATGACTAAATTGCAAATGTGAACCAGAGAATGAACGGGTACCAACTAAAGGAGGCATAGGGTCACTGCGTTTGTTTTAAATGCTGCGCAATGCTTTTGATGACTGCACAGTAGAAGAAGGCTTCCATACACAAACATATAAAAGCATTATCGAATGTAGAACACTACAGAACAGGCCCTCAATTTGGTCCTCAATGTTGTACCAACCCATACATTCCTTAAAAAAATAAGTACTAAGCCCTCCCGACCCCATAACCCTCTACTTTTTCTTCCTTCCATGTGCCTGTCTAGGAATCTCTTAAACGCCCCTAATCTTTCAGCCTCCACCACCATCCCTGGCAAGGCATTCCAGGTACCCATAGATCTCTGTGTATAAAAAAAAACTTATCCCTGATGTTGCCCCTAAACTTCACTCCCTTCACTTTGTACTCGTGTCATCTTGTGTTTGCTATTCCTGCCCTGGGAAAGGCACTGGCTGTCCACCCTATCATAACCTTGTAGACCTCTATTAAAGTCTTCTCTCAACCTTCTACATTCCAAAGAAAAAAGTTGCAACTCTCCTAACCTTGCCTCATAAGATTTATTTTACAATCCAAGTAACATCCTGGTAAATCTCCTCTGCACCCTCTCCATAGCTTCCACATCCAGAACTTCTCACCAGAAATTTGTAGAGTTGCCACATGACCTCTCTACTCCTGAACTCAATCCCAGCATCCCATAGGCCTTCTTCACTATCCTATCAACCTGTGTGGCGACCTTGAGGGATGCATGGATTTAAACCCCAAGGTCGCTCTGTTCATCCATAGAGCATTAATCCTGTACTCAGCCTTCTGGTTTGTCCTTCCAAAGTGCATTACCTCACACTTATCCGGATTGAACTCCATTTGTCACTTTTCCGTCTATATCCTTTTGTATCCTAGGGCAACCTTCAGCTCTATCCACAACTCCTCCAACATTTGTGTCATCCACAAACTTACTGGCCCATCCTTCCACCTATTCATCCAAGTCATTTATAAAAATCAGAAAGAGCTTTGGGCCCAGAAAAGATTCTTGCAGATTTCCACTTGTTACTGGCCTCCAGGAAGAATCTTTTCCTTCCACTACTACTCTCTGCTTTCTACTTGCAAGCCAATTTTTTATCCACACAGCCAAAGTTCCATGGATCCCATGCCTCATGACTTTCTGAATGTGTCACTCATGGGGGGACCCTGTCAAATGCCTTACTAAAATCCATGTAGACCACATCTACCACCTTACTCTCATCAGTTTATTTTGTTACCTTCTCAAAAAACTCAATTAGGCTCATGAGGCATGACCTTCCCTTCACAAAGCCATGCTGACTATCCTTGAGTTATCTTGTCTTCTTCTAATGTTTATAGCTCCTGTCCTTAAGAATCCTCTCCATTTGTTTGCACAACACTGATGCAAGACTCACTGGTCCATAATTCCCAGGATTCTCCCTATTACCTTTTTTAAACAATTTGCCATTCTCCAACCCTCCGACACCTGCTGTGGCCGAAGAAAACTCTAGCTACTGCCCCAGTTATCTCTTCTCTCATTTGGGTATAGCGGGTCCGGCCCCGGGGACTTATCAATCTTAATGTTTTTCTAACACTTCTTCCTAAATCTCAACACTGTCCAGCACAGAAGCTTATTCTATTCTGACCTCACCCTGATCAAGGACCTTTTCTCTTGTGAATACTGAAACAAAGTATTCATTTAAAACGTTGGTTTTCAAATTGCTTCCCTAAACTCACATTCCACCTTAAGTAATCCCTATGCCATAAGTGTTCTGTGATTAGTAAGGGATTGCTTAATGTAGGATGTGAGTGGGAAGGGAAGGTTGAGAACCACTGGTCTACACTCAATTGTTATTGAAATATTTTGCTTGAGAAAAATTGTTATTGACCCATTTCCTTTGGAGTTATGAAACTGTGCACATAACGAGTCAATTAGGTACGATTAAAACAGTGGTTTTCAAACGTTTTCTTTCCACTTACATACCATCTTAAGCAATCCCTTACTAATCACAGCACACTTATGGCATAGGGAATAGTTAACATGGGAGGTGAAGTTGAGGGCAGTTTGAAAACCATTAATTTAGGACCTCCCTAACCTCCTCGGCCTTCAGGCATAATGTTGCTTCCTTAATCCTTTAATGGCCCCATCTTCATTCTCATCATCCTTCTGTTCTTCACAAGAATGCCTTGGGATTCTCCTTAATTCTACACGCCAAGGCCCCTTTTGGGCTCTTCTAAGTCTTTTCTTACACTCCTTATTGGCTACTGAATACCTTCTTGTTTCCTGTTCCCTATATCTAATATATGCTTCCTTCTTCTTCTTCTTGACCAGCTGCCTCACCTGTTTCATCAACCATGGTTCCCTTTGCCTACCATCTTTTCCTTGTCTCAGGGGGACAAATTTATACTGAACCCAGCTTAAGTGGTCCCTAAACTTCCTCCACATTAGTTCTGTGCTTTCTCCCCTGAACATCTGTTTCCAATTTACTCTTGCTAGTTCCCGCCTCATTCCATCATAATTAGCCCTTCCCCAGTGAAGCCCTTTCCCATTTTATCTGCTTTAATCCTTTTCCATATGATGGGTATAGACAGATTAAATGCAAGTAGGCATTTTCCATTGATGTTAGATGAGATACAAGCCAGAGAACATGGGTTAAAGGTGAAAGGGGAAAACTTTAGGAAATTTCTACACACAGAGAGTAGTGGGAGTGTGGAATGAGCTGCCAGATGATGTGGTGAGTGCAGGCTCAGTTTTTACATTTAAAAGAAAAATTTGGACAGGTACATGAATGTGAACAGATATTGACTGAGTGCAGGTCTGTACAACTAGGCAGAATAATAGTTTGTACCAATTAAAAGGGTCAAAGGGTCTGTTTCTATTGTGACGGAATATTTGGGAATGTTTTTGGGAGATAAATTGGTAAAATTAGAGAAAGTTAAATACATACATACACTTTAAAACAGATCTTATTTGAAATATTGAAGAATTCATATCCTCAGTACTTTGAAGAGGAACTGTGAGGAATGTTATGCACTTTTCACAAATAGGTGCTAATTGAAATGATGTCATGAAATGAATGGACTATTGTCTTGGAAGAACAACCAGAACCAGGTGGTCTGTTTTGGACCTTTTTGCAAGGCTTTTGACCTCTCTGCAAACTGCTCACTCGGAAGTCATTGAGAGGTTATTGCCTACCTAAAATAACAGATGGACCAGAAGATGAACTCCTATTGTTTGCTGGAGAAGGTCAGGGGGGTTTTGCAAGTGATAGAGAGAAGGACATGCTGCCTGGCAGTTTGAGTCTCAGAGAGAGAGAAAGACAGAGAGAGAGACAGAGACAGAGACAGAAGGGAGTGTTGGACTGTGTGTGACACAGAAAGCTGTAACAAGCCAGGAGAAGCTGGTTGGAACTGAAACAGAAGCTCCAGAGTGGCAGATGGCTGGAAGTGCTATCTATCTGATGTTTCTCTTGGAATAAGAGGAACAAAGGAACTCTGTAGTAGCCTGAAAGAAAGAGATTATCATCTGGAGAACCCTGATGGGGCAAGTTACATCAGCAAGACATTGAGGTGACTAATGCTGGTACCTTAGTTGTGGAAATCCTGGAACAGTACATCTCTCTCTCTGAAGACCTACAAGAACCTTCCTGAGTAGTAACCATTTGCCTTTAGAACACAAAAGCCTGGCAAACTTTATACATGTTAAATTCTGTGCACTGTATAAGAATTGCCTACAACCAGTGAACATGGAAGAATGAGAAGTGAGATTGAACTGTGAACCAAAGTACTTTTCTTAAATTTACACACACATTACATACATGTGTGCTTAGAATTAGAAGGGGGTTAAGTTGGGTTAGTTAAGTTAATAGTGATAAATTAATGTTTGATTCTATTTTCATGTTTAAAATTAATTAAAAACAACTTTTGTTTAAGTAACCATTTGTCATGGTGAATATCTATTGCTGCTGGGTTTTAGGGTCCTTTGGGCTCATAACACTGCTGTAATGTTCCATGGTTCTGTAATAAGTTGCGTACAAAAGTGTGATGTGGAATCACTTTAAATGGGCTTTGAGAAAAAAAATATTAAACTTTCCTCACACGGAATGTAAGATACACGAGATGAAAGGTTTTGAATGAAGTACGCTCAATGGAAATCACAGGTTCACATTCCTGAGCCTCCTCCCATTGTAAAATCTGTGGCAAATGTTGTGAGAAAAATCTGTATCCATGCAATGAAGTGGTCAACAATCTTTTTTTTAATACCTACAGAGCTCATCAAATATTCCTTTACTTACTGTAGGTCACCTACAACAAACCCACAGACCACCATTTTGGGGGATTGGGGAAGCTAGCAACCTCCAGCACTTTCCCAGATCACCGATAAGATTTTTCATTAGCTTAGATGGCAAAATCTGCATCAAATGTCAGGTGTACTCTGCAATCAGGTGTACTCTGCAATCAGGTGTACTCTGCAATCAGGTGTACTCTGCAAAGTATACTGACTGGTGGCACCATGGTTTGGAAACAAATGCCCAGCAATGTAGAAGGCTGCATTTGATGACAAGCTTCACCAAGTCCATCATAAACACTGATCTCCCATCATTTGAAGACACCTAAGTAATGTCCCACATTACCCTGCTCAGAATCTCTTCTCATTGCTCCTTTCAGGCCAAAGATACAGAAACCAAATATCCTCTATGTTCAAGAACAGATTTTTTCCAACCATTATCGTGCTCTCGAACCTTCCTGTATCTAAACACTACTCAAGGGCCAAAAATCTGTCTGCATATTTGTAACATCGCATTTTATTGCATTAACTAAAAATGTAAATATTTATCTGCACTTTAATATTTATTATCTTTTATTGACGGATGGTAATTTAATTTATACTTAGTGTTTATTGGTATATTTTACATACTGGTGTAGGTGCCACAAGCAAGAATAATTCCTGCACATTTGTACATTGTATTTACACATAAAACATAAAATCTCATTATCTGTGATGAGATGTGGAGTTTTTGGAGAGGGTAGAGTGGAGGTTTACCAAAATGCTGCCTGGATTGGAGAGTACGTCATGTGAAGCAAGGTTAAAAGAGCGAGGGAGTTGTAAGGAGTTTGTATGTTCTCCCCCTCTCCGTGTGGGTTTCCTCCGGTGCTCTGGTTTCCTCCCACCATTCAAAAACGTACTGGGATTGTAGGACAATTGGATGTAATTGGGAGGCATGGACTCGAAGTCTGAAAGGGTCTGTTACCATGCTGTATGTCTAAATTTTAAAAGTTAAAATGTCATTTTCTTTTTAAATGTTGACATACAGCAAGGTAACAGACCCTTCCGGCTCATGAGCCCGTGCCACACTAATACCTCCACTTCTGAAGGGTGGGAAAAATCCAGAGCGCCCGCAACATCCATAGAATATAATACAAATGAAGATATTGTTTTACAATTGATCCAAACAGATGTCATGAACTGGTGTGGTGCATTTACTGATGCCATTTTCCAGATTAATAACAAGAAAGTCCTCATATCATTATACCTATTGTAATTAACGCACACTGCAGAGATGTCCTTCAAATATGTTCCCATGCAAAATTCCAACAATTGTTATATAAATGATATATGTGGAGAGTAGAATGAAAGCAAGTCTTTGTGGCTGCGGTGTTCGGAGAGAGAACTGTAAAGGGCAAAAATATATTATTTAGATTAGGACAATTATGAGTGATGACTTATTCATAATAGGAATTGGATAGTACGAAGTACACGGAGCAGAGACACATGAATGAGAGTGGCTATCATTACTGAAGTTTTAAAGGTTAGTCCAGATGGCACCAACAACCTTCTGAAGACTATATTCCTGTGCATCTAAGAGCCACAAAGTTTCATCTCCCAAACATTCAGGATGGGGAACTCTCAATGCAACAGTTGATAACAACCATGAGATAATGAGATGATTAATGTCAATACAGAGGCACCAAAATCCTGACTTGCTGCCACTGTTCCCTCTAAGCTGTGCGCGTGTGCCTGCGCCAACACGGTTTGCAGCCAGCGCACAAAGCATATTAATGGATACACAAAAGGTGAGTTACTTAGAATAATGTAGTCATTAATCATGATACTTATTAAAAATAATCTCTTAGCTAACTGTTTCTGTTAACTAGTTCATCAGTTTTTTAAATACTACTAATTTAGGTCACCTCATCTTTCCCATTCCGGTGTGTACAGCTGCAGCCACGTTTGGCGGACAGTGTTCCTACCGTAAAGTTTATGAAGATCTGTTTCAAATTCTCTAGATAGCTTACGGAGTTTTTATTGAAAAAATATTGATTCACTATGTCAAATTCAAAAGAAGCAAAGGGAGTGAAGCGCAAAAGAACTGCAAGTTTGTTTGAAATTGAATAGCTTAACAAAATAGTAGAAACTGCTACACCGAAAGCTCATGAGGTCGTGTGCGTTCAGCTGCGAGAAATATTTATGCATGGTTTGGAAAATGGAGTTATCTGTTTGTATTGTCATGTTGGGAAAGTTGCTGGAGAATTTGGTTGTGGGATGGTGTTTGGAAACAACTTTTTGAAGCGTCATCTGGCAAGTAAATCGCATTTGGACAATGCTCAAAAGCTCAGGCAACAAAACCCACCATTACCCGTTACAGGACTGCTGCGCATATTACGTGAGGGTTCAGATGAGTGAGAGCAAAAACGATCAAACCCAGAGGAGATCAAAGTTCTTATCGACAGCGAGGTGTTAGCTGTTAAAATGAATAACTCTTTACGTTCAGTTTAAAACATTAATGAACATATGGAAAAGTATGTTCACTCCCAGACAGCTGGCGAAGCAAAAATGATGTGTTCGAATTTCTGGAGGCTATCAACTATACTGTTCAGAAAGACATGTTTAAAGAAAAAGCATCAGCAGATTTTCACACGTTAACATTTGATGAAACCATAGACACATCTGTCAACAAATGTCTCATTCTGTACTTCAAATTCAGATCTAAAGATTGTACCGTGTAGTAAACGTTTTCCAGATGAAAGAATAATAATAGTTTAATGGTTTCAAGTTTTCTGTGCAAGAAAAAATTAAATCCAAACTGATTTCAAACTTTGCTCAAATGGTGGCATTTGTACTTCAAAATGGGCAGTTTTGTAGCCTTGCAAAGTTGATGGATTTTGGGAGAACCTTTCTCTTGTCTAGTGTGGACTGTGAATGAGGTTTTAGCCTAATGAATCAACTCAAAAACAGGCTGAGAAACCATTTTGGTGATTGTCATTTGGATATGCTAATGAGAATCAAAAACTCTCAATTGGATGGAAGTTCTATTCATCTAGATAGAGTTTACAAAGAATGGGTAAGCACCAAAGATAGGAGAGAGAAAAAAAATAACTGAGTGACTTCACTATGTATGTTATTCTGTGCAGTTTGATGTCAAACATTTTGTAAACCAACATAAACTATGCTCTGTGCAAAGATTTTCACATTAAGCATCTGGATAGTTTGTCAACTCGCTTTGTAATTGAATGAGTTTTGATTTAACCATTTCTAGCAACTTTAATAATAATAATCTGTGAATTGATGGATGTTATTGAATTATTTAGACATTGCATCACATAAAAATAAGAAATACTCATTGATGTTTTATTGAATGGAACAACAAACTGAACAATGTAGTTCAAAGTATAGAATAAAACCTTAACGAAATATGTTACTTCATAGAATGAAATCATACTTGGATTACATTAAAACATGCCAGTACAGTTTTATTAGCCAGGAGAGATAGGCTGTGCCAAAATGACCTTGAAACAATTTCAAGTTTACATTTGCTCGAGCATTCAGTGCACACATACTTTTGAAACAGGAAAAAACTTTGCACCACACAAGATTTTTGCGCACACCTCCAACTAAAGATTAGAGGGAGCATTGCTTGCTGCTGCTAAACTGCAGCCAGGGTGGCTTGGTTAGCGTACCGATTAGCGCAACGCTGCATATAGTGCCAGCGATCGGGACCGGGGTTCGAAACTCGCGCTGTCTGTAAAGAGTTTGTATGTTCTCCCGGTGTCTGTGTGGGTTTCCTCCAAGGGCACCAGTTTCCTCCCACCGTTCAAGACGTACTGGGGTTGTAGGTCATTCGGGTGTAATTGGGGCAGCACGGGCTTGTGGGCTGAATTGGGCCGTTACTGTGCTGTAGGTCTATATTTAAAATTTAAAACAGATACTTGGTTTAAAAAAAGACACAGCTGCAATAGTTTACATTATAAACAGATAAGAAATACAAAAGATTGATTGATTGATAATAAATATTCACAGTTACCAGTGTGCAAGAAAAAGAAGTGGGATTACAATTGTACGGACAGCCCTTTGTGCAAGAAAAAGAAGTGGGATTACAATTGTACGGACAGCCCTTTTTGTGTCGCAGTAGTTTATGGCAGACCCAACTGCGCTGGGTGGGTCTCGTCTCCAGAATGGAGGACCATCGCCTTCCCAAGATCGTGTTCTATGGCGAGCTCTCCACTGGCCACCGAGACAGAGGTGCACCAAAGAAGAGGTACAAGGACTGCTTAAAGAAATCTCTTGGTGCTTGCCACATTGACCGCTGCCAGTGGGCTGATCTCGCCTCCAACCGTGCATCTTGGCACCTCACAGTTCGGCGGGCAGCAACCTCCTTTGAAGAAGACCACAGAGCCCACCTCACTGACAAAAGACAAAGGAGGAAAAACCCAACACCCAACCCCAACCCACCAATTTTCCCTTGCAACCGCTGCAACCGTGCCTGCCTGTCCCGCATCGGACTTGTCAGTGGACTTACCCCTCCATAAATCTTCGTCCGCGAAGCCAAGCCAAAGAAGAAGAAAAGTTTATGGTTAGTGTACCAAGGAGAGGTTCAAGAGCTGATTGCTTTTGTTCTTGCATTTTGTACCTTCTTTCCAAAGGTAACAATGAGAAGACGTGACCAGGGTGGTGGGGTCCTTTATGATGTTAACTGCCTTCTTGAGGCAGCGCTGCATGGAGATGTCTCCAATGAACAGGAAGCCAGAAACTGTGATGAATCTGGCTATCTTTGCTACCTTTTGCAAACCTCGGCACTCGAATTTCCAAACCAGGCTGTGATGCAACGAGTCAGTATACTTTCCACCGAGTATCCGAGGACATGCCAAATCTCCTCAGATTTCTTGGAAAGTAGCGGCATTACCTTCTTTACAGCTGCCTTGGCATGCTGGGTGTAGGAGAGGTCTAAAATATTGACTGCCTGGAAGTTGGAGCTACTTACCCTCTCCACTTCCGTTCCATTATGGGGGCAGTCGCATGATCCCTCAGCTTCTCCCTCTTCAAATGAACAATAAGCTCCTTGGTAGATTTTGAACAGAAAACTTTTTTCTTTCCCATTTCTAAGGAATTGCATTTGAAGGAATGGTCCTACAGAGCTACCATGTTTTAAAAACCCCAGATTTTGAAAACTTTTCTTTGCACGTAGGAGCACATATAGTGTGGTTCGGCTTCAGATTCTATTTTATCTGCTTGTGTGTTTGAGCTAGTACCTGGAATCCTGCAAGAACTTGGTATCAACACCTGGACCGTCACATTTCCTCTCCACACTAACACCACCCGGTTCAACTCAACCCAGCAGGTTCAGGAACGGTTGCTATCCCTCCACCATCAGATTCCACAAACAACAAAATTAATCAAAGACTCATTCAAGTACGCTTACTTTGTACAATGTTTATTATTAAATATTTATTTTCTATATTACACCATCAGTTTGTTTGCATTTCTTTCTTTATTACCGTTTCTCTTTTTTATATACGTTTCTTTTCTTGAGTATAGTTTTTTTACATTACTGTTAAGTAGAAATTCTGCCTGGCCCCACAGGAAAGGAATCTCAGGGTTGAGTACACTCTGACAATAGATCTGAACATTGAACTTAAATGCGAGTTTATCGCTACTGAATGGTGCCTTAAGTATTTCCAGCACTTTGTGTTTTCTTTTGTTACAAAAATGCAAATTCTTACCTTTGTAAAGGAACCTCCTGCATCTGTCTGACCACATTTACCTTTAGTTAATTTTAGGAAACTCTTTGTTGTCAAATCTTCTAATAGTCCAGCATTTATAAAGATATTACAATAGATACCATCATCTTAAAAGGACAATTACAGATTGGCAATAAATCCTGCAGTGCCAGTGTTAACTGCATGTCAAACACAATGGTTTAAATGCATTATATTAAGTCAGGGCAGTTGGATTGGTCATGCATAATCCATTCCTCATTTGGATCCCTCGTGGTGATTTAATGTACACAAAGTGCTTGTGACATTGGCTGTAGTACACCGTGGAACATTTCGAAAGGGACATGGAGGAACAAAATAGACATGAGGTCAGTTGCAAAAGGCATCTTGAATGTAGTAACCCTTTCCACGATTCTTCGCTGGAACATAACTTGTCAACATTTAATGCTTTCCTTTCCTTAATCAGAAATTCATTAGCTGAAGTCTCTGGAGCTGGTCAGGAGCAGAAACTGTGCCAGAGTTAAATTGAAACCATTCTCATCATTTCACAACCTTTCAATCAAGAGCCAGGGACTTTGTTTTAGATAAAAATGCAGGACCAGGTGCCAGGTACAAAAAAAAATCTGAAAATTCATCGTTGGCAAGCTTGATGAATAAACTGTCACATGTCAAACATCAAAAGCTTTCATGAAAAGCAAATTGCCATCAAAGAGAATTTTATGAAGCAAATACGTCTAAAATATAAAAGGCAAATAACGCAGACCGTGGGCTGGCTGCTGTGAATTCATTCATGTTCCTGGTCTCAAATGACAGAAAAAGGAAGTGCTCAGCGATCTCCATTGAACTGGGATCAAATTCTGAGAACTCTTTGTTGTCAGTGAGTTGCTTTATTAGCATTGCTTTAGCTCCTTGATGGGATTGCAATAGATGCCCGAGGATATTAGTGATCCAATTGCCATGTTAATCTTGGGCTGGATGGTTCAGAAAATGTCCCACAGTTTATGAATTCCATGGTCCACAGTTATAGAACATAGAACACAACAGCACAGTACAGGCCCTTCAGCCCTCAATGTTATCCTGGCCTATATTCTCCAAAATAAAACTAAACCCTTCGTACCTCATAAGCTTCTATTTTCCTTCATCCATGTGCCTGTCTAAGAATCTCTTAAATGCCCCTAATGTTTCAGCCTCCACCACCACCCCTGGCAAGACATTCCAGGCAACCACAACTCTCTGTGTAAAAAAAAAAACTTACCTCTGCTGTCTCCCTTAAACTTCCCTTCATTCAATTTCTACAGATGGCCTCTTGTGCTTGCTATACCCATCGTGGGGAAAAGGTATTAGCCTTATCTATGCCTTGAAGAATCTTTTAGACCTCGATTAAGTCACCTCTCATCTTCTTCGCTCCAAAGAGAAAAGTCTAAGCTCTGCTAAACCTGCCCTCATAAGCATTATTTTCCAGTTCAGGTAACATCCTGGTCAATCTCCTTTGTACCCTCTCCACAGCTTCCACATCCTTCCTGTAATGAGGTGACCAGAACGGAATATATTAGTGCACGTGTGGTCTCATCAGAGATTTGTAGAGTTGCAACATGACCTCTCGACTCTTGAACTCAATCCCCCGACTTCCACAAGATGAAGGGGAAAGTTATTCTGCCCACTTCAGCTCCTAATTCACATCACAGTTCTAACCCCATGACCTCTCCATCAGCTCGACTGTTGAATAGAGTCATCTCTATTGTTGAAATTATCTGCTTTCCTTGGTTGTCCAACCGTGCAACTGTCCTCCTGGTGAACCTCCCTTTGGACTCGTAGTTCTCTACTGCCTGTTGTCCCATTAACTCTGTCTGCCACAATAGCGTGGCTCTCCCAGTGGCCACCCATTTCAAATCCCCGTCCCATTCCCTTGCTGACATGTCAGTGCAAAATCAATTCTCACCTTTCCTCTTACCATATCCAATTAACACCTTTTGGCTGTTAGTCCGGACCACTCCCCATCCCATTCATCCTCTTTGCTTCTAGTCTTTAATTATGAGGCCTGCCTGCACTTTGCCAATATCTTGAAGAAGGGCTCAGGCCTGAAACATTGGGAATATATCTTTACCTCCTATGGATTCTCCAAGACCTGCTGAGTTCCTCCAGCATTTCTGTCTTTGTGTGTTTACTGCCTCACACCTGCACAAACGTGCTGGAAAATACTCAGCCGCTCACACAGCATCCATGGGAAGTAAAGGGTAACCAAATGCTGCATGGCCTGCTGAGTTTCTCCAACACATTGAGTATTTCACTCGACCCCAGCATCTGCAGACTTGCCTGTTTAACTTCATTTCACACCTGCCCTCCTCATGTTCCCAGCAAAGCTAAAATTCTAAAGTTTGATTCTTGCATCTTTCTCTGATCTAGCTCAGATGATTTCAGATCTATGATTTATTGTCAGAGTACATACATGGACATTACCCCTCCATACATCTTTGTCCGCGAAGCCAAGCCAAAGAAAAGAAAACATACATGACATTACATACAATCCTGAGGTTCTTTTCCCTGCGGGCGAGGCAGAATTACCACTTATTGGTCGTGCTAAAAAACTACACAACGTACACATGTAAACAAATAAAGAAATTTGAACAAACTGTGCAATACAGAGAGATAAAAATCAATAGAGTCCTTAAACAAATCCCTGATTGAGTTTGTCGTTGAGGAGTCTGATGGTGGAGGAGTAGCAGCTGTTCCTGAACCTGGTGGTACGAGTCTTGTGGTTCCGAGACCTCTTATTCCAAGGCTGGCACAGTTAGTGTAGCGGTTAGGACAACAAATGCTATTACAGCGTCAATGACCCGGGCCTGAATCCAGCACTGCCTGCAAGGAGCTTTTACATTCTCCCTGTGGCCTACGTGGGTTTCCTCTGGGTGCTTCCAGTTCCCTCCCTCCGGCAAACCACTGTTATGCTGTGATTGGCTGCTGCCGGCTGGACACGCCTCCCAAGATGATCCTAACCATAGCCCTTAGCATGGTCCCCATTCCACTCTGCCTTGATTAGTCAATGAGGTTGACGGCTGTTTCAGTCTATAGTTAAAAGCCTATCAGATTCACAACTTCAATCATTTGTGATTATTGGGGGCACCCACTCTCCAAAAACGTCCAGGGGGCTGTAGGTTAATCACTATATTTAGGCGGCAGGGACTCATGGGCCGGAAGAGCTTATTACCCTGCTTTATGCCTAAAATAAATTCTATCCTTTTGTACAGCCCAAACACTCAACCTCTCTACTTTTCTTCGTAATGGTGCTCTTTAAATCTTCCCCATAATGTTTTGTATTTGGTAGTGTTCATGTTGGGGACATTTTCCCTTGCTATAAAGATGGGAGGTTGTTTTAGAAAAATTAAATACAATTTATTATTTGTGAGGGTTGGGAAAGATGCGGAGGTAAATGACAGACAGACTAGAGAGTGGCACTTTGGGGCGGCATGGTTAGCACAGGGGTTAGTGCAGTGCTATTGCAGTGCCAGCGGTCGGGACCAGTGTTGGAATCCCACACTGATGTAAGGAGTTCGAAATGTACTGGGAGTGTCAGATAATTGGGTGAAAATTGGGTGGCACGGGCCATGGGCCGAAAGGGCCTGTTACCGTGCTGCATGTCTAAATGTAAATTTAAAATTCAGAGTGGGGAGGGGGTGAAGGATGATGGATCTGGGTGTTCCGACACTGAGTAATATGCAAGGGTGTGATAGATGGGATTGGATGGAAAGAAAATGGACGGGGGGTGAGAAATGGAGAGAGAGTGAGGGAAGATGCTGCACAGAAGAGTCATGACTTATTGACTGGTGGAACAGATATGAAGGGGTCTCTGACCTCCTGCTATGGTTCTTGTATTCTCATACATCTTGTGCCCAACAGAACAGGTGAATGGAGAATAAATAGAAAGATAAATTTTCAAGTATTTGTTGATAGGGTGCTTTGAAGGGTGAGGAGGGGATCTAATTGAAACATGCTGAATATATTGAAAGGGCTGGACAGAATGAACATGGGGAGGATGAAAGGATGTCCGTTTAGAATAGAGATGAGGAGGAAATTCCTCAGAGGGTGGTGAATCTGTGGAATTCGTTGCTACAGGCGATTGTGGAGGTCAGGTCATTGAGTAAGTGATGTGTTCTTGATTAGTAAGGTGTCAAAGGTTATGGGGGGAAGGCAGAAGAATGGGACCGAGACGAAAAATGAGTCAAATGGAGGAGGCTTGATGGGCTGAATGGCCTTCCTTCTGTTCCTACGTCTTCTGGGGTTTTGTGTTTAATGGGTGAGGCAAGAAAGATTCGGCAGCACAACTGAGGGTAGTGTTGATCACAAAAGATATCACCAGTTACAGGTTCACATCCATCAATGGGGTAAATTGTTCACTGCATCCACAAATAATGCATGGGAAGAGTCTTCAAAGATGAAGTAAATATTCTCCTTAGTTGCTTGAATTTGTAGAATCTTTGACTATCTAGCTTTTTGGGTGATTGTCAATTTTTTGTGGCTTTTCATCGTGCTCCAAACTATTACAAGATCTATTTTTCTTTACCCATTATACAGTGAAACCTCCAGAATCCGGCACCTATGAGGATTGGTAGATGTCAGATAAGTTGTTTGCTTGAGATTGCATGTTGCGTGATTGGCGAACTTGCCACTAGGGGGCGCCAATTTTAAACTTTTAGATTTTTTTTTACCTATTTATTTTCTGTGATTTTTTTTTAACCAGTTACTTGAATTCTGGATAACGGGGATTTTACCGCATACTTAAGGAAGTACCCACAAATCTCATTAACATTCCTACTGAGAGAGTATTGGGCTGTGAAGGGTGAGTGATCCTTGCACTTACGCACCATCAAAAATAAATTGACATTCAGGTCCTGTAATCTGATCACTGAAAAATGTTCCATTATCATTGCCACCCACTTTATGATGTAACCTCTGTTGTTATACCAATATTGCTAAATCTTTTGACTCACCTTGAGCACCGTCATCAAAGATATTCCAATTAGTTGTAGCAGCGATCATCAAGGATCCACACCACCCAGCACTGTTCTCGCTGCTGCCATCAGGAAAGTGGTCTCGGTGCCACAAGGCTCTCATCCCCAGGTTCAGGACCAGCTGCTCCCCCTCCACCATTAGACTCCTCAATGACAAACTCAATCAGGGACTCATTGAATGACTGCACATTATTGTTTGTGATTTTCTTCTCTGTATTACACAGTCAGTTGTTTACGTTTCTTCATATCTTTCCATGTGTACATTGCGTACAGTTTTTTGCTCTGCCGAAAAGTGGTGATTCTGCCTCGTCTGCAGGAAAAAAAATAGGTGATGCTACGTTTGTATATGGACAATAAATCTGAATCTGACTCATGAGAGAACAGGTGCAAGAGTAGGCCTTTCGGCCCCTTGAACCCTTCCCTGCCATTCAATTGGAGATCTACCCCAGGCCTCATCTCCTCCTTTACCCCTCAATTCCCTAATCTTTCAAAAGTGTATCTACTTCCTCATTAAATAATCCCAATGATCGAGCTGCCACAATTATCTCTACCCCTTCTGGATTCCAGACAACATCACCCTCTGACTGCCACTTCTTTCCCCTCTTTGAGCTTCTCAGTCTGTCTGTCTGCTTGTCTTTTTATCCTCAACTGCCTATCCATCGTCACCTATAAATCTCCACGTTTATCCCAGCACAATGTTTGCTCTTCATTTATGGGATGTGGGTGTCATTGGCAAGGCAGCATTTATTGCTAATTAGCCTTGAACTGAGTCACTTTCTGGGCAATTTCAGAGTGTAGTTTAATGTCAACCACATTGCTGTGGGTGTAACAGGAGTATGAGAGCCAATTTCCTTCTTTAACTGGTATTTTAAGTGCCATCAGAATTTATATCGCACACCAGAAGTCTTCTCACTCTCAACCCTGTCTCATTTTAATATTTATTTTGTATTTTTGTCATAAAAAAATCACTTGACATGATCATGAGATATAAGTTACGGTTGCTGGTTTTCTCTCTCTTTCTCACACACACAAACTCACTCACACACACATACACACACAAACTCACTCACACACACACACACACACACACTCACACACATACACACACATACACACTCACATACAAATGCTCTAAATGCTCTCTCTCTCTCACACACATACAACACACACTCATGTACAAATGTTCTCTCTTTCTCCCTCTCTGACACGCACACACACAAACATTCTCTTTCTCTCTCCCACTTTCTCTCTATTTCTCTTTCACTTCCCCTCACACAGACAAGCACATACTCTTTCTCTCTCTCCCACTTCTCGCTCTCTTTCTCTCTCTCCCACTTCTCGCTCTCTTTCTCTCTCTCCCACTTCTCGCTCTCTCTGTCTCTGTCTCTGTCTCTGTCTCTGTCTCTGTCTCTGTCTCTCTCTCTCTTTCTCTCTCTCTCTCTCTCTCTCTCTGTAGCCCTACACATTTCTGTCATCAAACTTCTCTTGTCATTCTGACGAAAATGCAACTCAAAGAGAAAGAAAGAAGGGCAATATTTTCCCGCTGGTTTCTTTTTACCTCCTGATGTGAATTTGAAAGTAGAAGCCAACTGACTGCACTTTAAAAGCTTCACTCGAGGAAAGTCCTAAATCAAATAAGAAAAGAAGCATTTTTAATTCTTCAGGAATCTTAATGATTTTGAGATTTAGTTAACTACCATTTGACCAAATAGCTTGTTTTAGAGATACTGATTAAATCTATAGAGCACTACAGCATGGAAATAGGTGCCTTCAGTCCATCTAGTCTGTGCCAAACCCTTTTTTTGCCTAGTACCACTGACCTGCATCCAGTCCATCGCCATCCATACCTCTCCCATCTTAAATTTTAAAAATGAGCCCACATTCACCACCTCAGCTGGCAGTTGGTTCCACACTCCCACCACTCTCTGTGTGAAGATGTTCCACCTAAACTAGGGGAGTCAAACTCAAATTCACAGAGGGCCAAAATTAAAAACTTGGACTAAGTCGTGGGCCAAACTAAATATTTATTGAAAATTTTCAACAACATCTGCATGTTTTCTCTTCTTTCAACATATGTAATGTTAAACTTTTTCTTATTAAAATAAATGTTGGTTAAACTCTTTCCAGAGAAGCATTAACAAATGAGAAATAAAATATTCAATAAATAATATTTCTCTATAGCCTTTAAGCTCCTTTTAAATGTATTTTTTTTTCACAAGCCAACAAGTCAAAAAAATAACAACTTGCTTCAATGACAAACAGGTTTGTCTTTTAAAATGATGAACATATAGTCTGCCTCCCACCTGTCTTGAAAGGTCCTGTTTTCTGTCTTTCGTTTGGCCATTTTTCGTAAGGGGTTTATTACATGTGAGTTAGGCGACAGGTCATAGATGGTAATGAAAGTAAAGAGAGGAGGTGGGGGCGATTAGTGGGCTGACAGGCTGACGCCAACGCATTTGCAAAGCATTCTGGGATTTGTAGTATTAGCTGTGCATGCGCTATACTGGCGCGGCGGCCAGCGGGCCAGCTCTAATACATATTTGATATGACCTTGCGGGCCAAATATAATTATATCACGGGCCAAATTTGGCCCACGGGCCTGAGTTTGACATGTGTGACCTAAACTTTCCACCACTTCACTCTTAACCCAATACAAACTCTGGTTTGTATCTCACCTACCCTCTGTGGATAAAGCCGATCTACATTTACTCTGTCCCAGTGGTTCTCAACCTTTTTCTTTCCACTCACATACCACTTTAATCCCTATGCCATCAGTGCTCTGTGATTATTAAGGGATTGCTTAAGGTGGGATGTGAGTGGGAAGGGAAGGTTGGGAACCACTGCTCCAGACACAATTACTACTGAAATATTTTGTTTGAGAAAAATGGTCATTGGCCCATTTCCTTTGGAGTAATGAAACCGTGCACATAACGAGTCAATGAGGTACGATTAAAACAGTGGTTTTCAACCTTTTCCTTTCCCATCACATGCCACCTTAATCAATCCCTTAATAATCATAGGGCATCTATGGCATAGGGAATGCTTAAAGTGGTATGTGAGTGGAAAGAAAGAGGATGAGAACCACTTCATCCCCTCATAATTTTAAATACCTCTATCAAATCTCCCCTCATTCTTCTTTGCTCCAAGTAGCGATTGACCAGAACACCAGAGGTAACACCTTGATGAAGGGCTCAAGCCCAAAACGTTGGTTATGTATTTGCTGTATAAAGGACACAGCTTGACCTGCTGAGTTTCTCAGCATTGTTTTTTTTAATCAGAGATTACGTTCTTTTAAATAATGCCAAGCTTCCTCCAACCCAATCCATTGTTTCCATTTATTTCTCAAGTGTTGAATTTGCTTTCTCCTAAATGTAATCATTAGATTCGTTGCATCCACTCCCTACAGTACAATTTTAGAACTTTCCAAAGAAATCATTTGAGGTATACCTACAGACTCTGATGCCCTGTTAATGGGCCATTTTGGGTTTTACATATGTAAGGTTATGTTATTAAGTTTTCGGTAACAAGCCCTTCTAGTCCAAAGGGCACGCCGCCCAAAAGCACCCATGTGACCAACTCACCCTGTATGTCTTTGGAACATGTGAGCAAATCGGAGCACCCGGAGGAAACTCACGCAGATCACGGGGAGAATGTCCAGACGGCTTGGGGACAGCAGTGGATTCTGGCCCAACTCATTGGCGTTGCAATGTCATTGCGCTAACCTGCTGCACAAACCCTGCCGCTGCCCTAGATGTAGGAACCTTGGCTGTATGACAGACCTGAATCTTGGCGAACCTTTCTAGGTCCTGATCATAACAGTGTCCCAAAGGAAGCACTTGCAAGTTGCATCTTGTGCTTCTTCTCATTTTCACTGCTTCCAAAGAATACAAAACTGGAGCAGGACTGCATCTCGAGGGAGGCTGCTCTTCCAGTAAAGAAGATCCTGGTTGATCCGATCTTCGGCCTCACTTTGAGTTTCTGCTCCATAATCCGCGATTTGTCTGCAACTCAAAGCTATAACGGTATTGTCCCACTAGGCCTGTTCGCACCGCCGTGTAAAATGGGGATTCCCGGGAAAATTTCCCAGGAACCCTTCCGTGAACCAGCGGTGTGAAAATGTTGGCCAGGGAAAATTACCCAGGTCCACAGCCCTACCCAAGAGGTAGCATCACAGTCCTGGGTCATTTTCATGGGCTACCCTCTCCCTGCGGTCTGAATCGGCAATTGGCTGAGCAGGGGCAGCGTTGTGACATCAGCGCTTGCGTGCTGCGACACTGTGTCGTCATTTCAGCATTTAAATCTCTCAACTTCAATTTGCCTAATAAATCAGTTCATTCTGCTATTTTCTTCTTGCATTTAAATACTATTTAATTAACTGTGTACCCTTCTCTTGGTCTTAACCAAATTTATAATTGCTCTATACATTTTATATATGTGTGTGTGTGTGTGTGTGTGTGTGTGTGTGTGGGTGTGTGTGTGTGTGTGATTAAAGATCTAAATGTATAAGAGACACACACACAGTCTTCCGACTTCCAGTAGGACTTCCCGTGAGTGCGTAATGATGTCATCACTGGGGGGGTGGGAACCCCTAAATTTCTAGGGAATTTGGACCGCGGTGTGACAGGCCTGGGAGGTCCTGTCTTCCCAGGAATTTCACCCAGGTCTAAATAGTGTCACCGCTCGCCCGCAGTGTGACTGCTGAGAACTGAACACTTGAGGCCAAATCTGGCATTCCTTAAATTGAGCAGTTTAGGCAGTGAAGACGCCCAAGAAATGTCTCAGTTCCCCATGTCATTTCATGCCATTCCTCTGCCTTTCAAAGTATCTCCTTGAACTGGCATATGTATTAGACTTCTCGGCACCAGTGAAGTTTGTTGACACCCTGGCTACCTTACTTGATTCTTCAACATGATAAAATACAAAACAGACTGCTTTAGCTTGGAACTGAAATAGCTCGAGCCTCAGAAAGAGAGCATTCATTACGGAAGTTATCATTGCTTGATTTTAGGACTGCAGCCAATCTCTGTTTTGCTGAATTGCCAGCTTTGGCTCAGTTGGTTGCACTCTTGGCTCAAGTTGGAAGGTTATTGGTCTGGCTCCCACTCCGTGTACATGCTCATAAAATACACATCGATGCCTGACTTGAAGTTTATTTGTCACATTATACTCAAAGGGTTCTTCTGCGACCAGTCTTGCAAATTATTTCAAACATTCATACAGTCATGCACAGGGCACAATTTACAGAATATTAGATTACAACGAACAGGAGGGTCAAATCTCCTTCACAATCCCCATCAGTACCAGAGCACCACATGGCTGCATACTTAGTCCCCTGCTATACACCTAAGACTGTGTGGCTCGGTACAATAACAACACCATCTACAAATTTGTTGATGACACCACAGTAGTGGGTTGGATAAAAAGGGGTGATGAGACGATAAGTCAGCATACAGGAGGGAGACTGAAAACTTGGCTGAACGGTGCACCCACAACAACCTCCCACTCAATGTTGACTTCAAGAAGGGAAAACCGGAGATGTGCAATTCAGTTATCATGGAGGGATTAGAGGTGGAGAAGATGAGCAAATTTAAGTTCTTGGGAGTCACTGTGAATCTGAACAAGTCTTGAAATTTGTTGTTTTGCGGTAAATAAAAATAGTGCACAAAAAGTCAAAATAAGGCGGTGTCTGTGGTTCATTGATCATTCAGGAATCTGATGGCAATGGGAAAGAAGCTGTTCTTGTACCGCTGAGTGCTCGTCTTCAGGCTCCTGTACCTTTTTCCCGATGGTAGCAGAGTGAAGAGTTCATGGCCTGGGTGGTGAGAGTCCCTGAGGATAGAGGCTGCTTTCTTAAGACGCTGCCTCTCGTAAATATCTTCGATGGAATGAAGTCTGGTGTCTGTGATGTCGCAGGCTGAGTTAACAACCCTCTGGAGTTTTCTCTTGTCTCCATGCCAGATGGTGATGCAACCAGCCAGAATGCTCTCCACAGTACACCTGTAAAAGTTTACAAGAGTTTTTGGTGACATATCAAATCTCCTCAAACACCTCACAGTGTATAGCCACTGGTGAACCTTCTTTGTGATTGCATCAATGTGGAGACTCCAGGACAGATCCTTGGAGATGTGGACACCCAAGAATTTGAAGGTTTTGACCCTCTCCACTACTGACCTCTCGATGAGGACTGGATCACGTTCTCCTGAAGTCCACAATCATCTCCTTGGTTTTGCTACCATTGAGTGCAGGATATGACACACCTCAACGAGCTGATCTATCTCCCTCCTGTGCACTTCCTCATTGCCGATTGTGATTCTGCCGACAACTGTGGTGTCATCGGCAAATTTGTACATTGCATTGGACACATGGTCATGGGTATATAGTGAGTAGAGCAGTGAGATAAGCACGCATCCTTGAGGTGCATCTGGACACAACACACAAATGGCATCGTGAAGAAAACTTCCTCAGGAGTTTGCAGAGGTTTGATATGACATCAGAAACCCTGGCAAATTTCTACAGATGTGTGGTGGAAAGTGTGGATCCTTGATAATTGCTTCTGATCTCCAACGGCAGTGTTCCATGTCAATGTTCTGGTGGCTTGCAATGTACTGGGCTGTGTCCACTGCCTTTTGTAGGGCCTTTGGCTCAGAGATATTGGTGTCACAATACCAGGCAAATGCTGTGATCATCCCTCCGCAACTTCCACCCAAGAAAGTTGCAATTCAGTTATGGGAAACACAAGTCCAGGTTTTACATTGGAGCAGATATTTTCATCATAAGTTCACCTAATTAACCTTTTTTTTAATCACATATTGTACAATCTTGTGTCCCATAGCATGACTTTAACTGCACAGGAGGAAAAAAATGATCATAAAGTATTTTGGCCTTGCTGAGATTATAAAGGGTCATCTTTACCTGCATTAAACCACATACAGTAAATGCTGGAGAAACTTAGCCAGTTTCACAGTATCCATAGGAGGTAAAGATATATTACAGACGGGCCTGAGCCCTTTCTTTACAGTGTAAGCGAAAAGCAGACAGGCATCTCAATAAAGACTGAGAGAGGAAGGTGGAAGAATGGGAGGGGGAGGAAACCAGACCAACAAACAAAAAATGTTAATTGGATATGATAAGAGGGAAGGTGAGAATTGATTTTGACTCTGTGCAAGTGGTCAGAGGGAAAAGGGGAGAGAGCGAGAGAAAGAGAACTAGAGGAAAGGAGATGGGGGACAAAGATGAGGTGGGGGGGGGGAGTTAACGGAAACCAGAGAAGTCAATGTTAATGCCATCCCCCGAAACGCCGGTAATATATCTTTACCTCCTATGGACACTGCAAAACCTGCTAAGTTCCACCAGCATTCACTGTATAAACTCGTATAATAGTCAATACCGTATAAAAGTCGATATCTCCCCCCTTTCACGGCCAAAAAAATTATGTATTTACCATATACCCCATGTAAAAGTTGACCCCTCTCCCCCATTTATGGCCCCAAACGTCCTCCAATCCGAGCTCCAGATGCTCTGACTGCCCGCCCATCTGATCTCCCAATGCCCCGGCTGCTCTCTAATCCAAGATCCCGACACCCCAACTGCAGATCCTCGCTCCGGCCGCCTGGCCATCCGAGTTCCTGGCGCCCCAGTCATGAACCCTCGCTTCTACCACCCACCTCTTGAGGCCTTGACTGCGGATCCCTGCCCCGGCTGCCCACCCACTGGAGCTCCTGACTTTCCAACTGCGGATCCTCGCCATGGCCGCCCACCCGTCAGAGCTCCCGACGTACTGATTGCAAACCCTTGCCTTGGCCGGCCCATCCTTTTGAGCTCCTGACTTACCACCTAGTTCCGAACATCCAAGTTCCCGACGCCTTAAACAACACAAGTACTTACCAGGGTCAAAAGTATGACTTGTGTAAAAGTTGAGCTGCCAAATTTATCATGGAAAAGTGGTCCCCAAAACGCAATTATTGCATGGCATATGGCAATGTGTGTTTTTACTACATTCACAGTGTCTGAAGCCTTCTGCATTTCACTCTTGTCGTACATATTCTGGGGTTTTTTTGCAGTGGTCTCCTGCTCAGAGGTCTCTACAGCTAGTTAAGGCAATAACTATAGTAGATACATCTCAAGTGCACTTTCATGCATGCATTCCCCAGAACAAACTCTCACATACAGGTACAAGCGGCATTTATTGGTAGCCGATGTGTGATTTGGCAAGTTGTTGTCACTTGTCCGATTCTTGAAAACCGTGACCTGGGAAAAAGTGCAAACTCTGAAAGGACAGACGTGACCCCAAAGTGCCCATGCCTGCAGCAGCTTTCTGCAACTCGGGGCATGCCCTTTATTGGCAGCATGACTGGCTGCAGGCTGAGTTTAATGGGCCAGAGAACGTGGGGCACATACTGAGAACCTCCTGCTGAAAATATAGATTGCGGTTAAACGCTGATATGCCTGGTTCACAATAAAGACCAGTCAAGGTACGCCACAGAGTGACCTTGGAAAATGCAAGTGAAGTGTGGGCAAACTTGCTTCAGAAACCTTGTGAGAATGAGTAGATTTCTTCCCTGACCTTTTCTGAGGATAACTGCACAGACTGCAACAGAGCTGGCTAACATTTTTCCGCCTCTTCTATTTAAAAAAAAATATTTAGACGTACAGCTCTGTGACAGGCCAATTCAGCCGCACGAGTCAGGGCCACCCAATTTACTCCCCGTTAACCTACACCCCGGTACATTTTTGAAGAGTGGGAGGAAACCAGGGCCCCTGGAGAAAACCCACACAGACACAGGAAGAACGCACAAACTCCTTACAGACAGCGCAGGATTCGAACCCAGGTCCGGCCCCAATTGCTGGCGCTGTAAAGGCGTTGCGCTAACTGCCACACCAACCATGCCACCCTATTAGATGGCTGCACTGCAGTCAAGCAAGTCTTCACTGAAGTCATGTTCGGCCTGAAAGACTTCCAGGGAAGAAAAAGAGGATGTAATCTTCATGTCTTGTTGAAGGGTTTCAGCCCGAAAGGTCGACCATTCCCCCAAAACCCCATCCCATCCCACTCCCCCACTGATGCTGCTCATCCGGATGGATTCCTCCAGCAGATTCCAGAGTCTTCAGGCTCCTGTGTCTCTTCATTCAGAGGTATCTGCAAAGCTTCAATATGTGGGGATATTTGGAATGATCGTCCCCAAATGATCCTCCTCTGTGAGGATCCAGGAGAGGGTTTGTGTACCAAGGACATAAAAGGCTTCTCTGCCTCCCAGTTCCTGACAAGAACTTGGTTTCTCATTTCCTGTGCTTTATGGACTAGAATCATCATTAGATTTGCATGAAGGAATAAGAGGTTACTTGCACTCAGTACTGCAAGTAAAAAATAATTTATATTTCTATAGCGCCTTTTAACCTGGCAAAGATGCCCCAAGATCCTTACCAGGAGCTTTGGCGAACAAAAGGGGAGGCCAAACCATAACCTGATCGAGAATTTGGTCAGATTTGGTGTTGTGTTAACAGTGAAGAGTGAAGAACATTCACTTGGGGCAGAAAAATACAGAAGCCTGAAAACCAGCACTTCCTAGTTCACAAACAATTTCTTTCCAACAGCCGTCAGACTCTTGAACCTTCTTTTGTGACGCTAATCACTGACCGTCCAGGTAGCACCAAAGGACTGTCTGCAACTTGCATGGATGGTGATGATGTTGATGCAATCACCAAGAAAGCTCGCCGGCGGCTACACTTTGTGAGGTGTCTGAGGAGATTCGGTACGCCACCAAAGACTCTTGTAAACTTCTACAGGTGGAGAGCGTTCTGGCTGGTTGCATCACTGCCTGGTATGGGGGGGGTGTCAACTCTCAGGACAAGAATAAACTCCAGAGGACTGTTAACTCAGTCTGCGACATCACAGGCACCAGACTTCATCCCATCGAGGACATCTACATGAGGGAGTGTCTTAAAAAAGCAGCCTCTATCGTCAAAGACCCCCATCACTCAGGCCATGCTCTCTTCACTCTGCTACCTTTCAGGCCTGAAACATCGATAATATGCATCTTTACCTCCTATGGATGCTGTAAGACCTGCTGACTTCCTCCAGCCTTTCTGTGCTTTTACTCCAATCACAGTGTCTGCAGGCTTTTGTGTTTCAGTCCTGATGTATCTATTGCCTTTTTTAAGTTTACTATATAGTTTTGTTTTATACAAAAGCCTGTTTGGCTTCAGCAAGTAAGAATTTTGGTGCACATGCACACTGTCCAATGTATACTATAATAAACTCACTGTCTTTATCATTTCCCATCCCTGGAATAAGCCTGATGTGTCTCCTGCATTCCCTTTACATTAATTATATCCATCTTTAGGTAAGGAGGCCAGAATTGTACCCAATATTCCAGGGATGGTCTCAATTCAGGCTCTTTTAACTCTTAAAGTATCCCCACTCTCAAATTCATATCCTCTTGTAAAAAAGGAAATCATAGCATTTATCTTGCTAATTGTCTTCTGCCTCAGCACATGACCTCTCGTCCACTTATGTACAAGGATTCCCACATCCTTAAGGAACTTCAGATTTCCTAATCCGTCATCCACTTTTCTGCAGAAGGAGGCAACCTAACATAATATTTCTGCCTGCTTGTAACCTACTTGTATAGCTGGTATACATCTTGGCATGATGCGTGTTCTCGTTCTCTTCACAGACCAAGGGGAGACCTGAGAGTGGTTTGTAAAGACACGATAGTCAGAATCTTTTCACCTGAGTAAAAGCGTCACACGCGCAACATCATGTGTTTAAAATGAGGGGGGCATGCTTAAGGGAGATGTACGGGGCAACTATTTTACACACAGAGTGGTGGGTGCCTGGAACGGGTGCCCAGAGTGGTGGTGCAAGCTGATACCGTAGGAGCATTTCAGAGGCTTCTGGATCGAATTTGAAGGGGATGGAGGGATATCGTCTAGATGTAAGCAGCTGAGTTGTAGGTTGATTTGGCACAGACATGCGGGCCGAGTGGCCTCTTCCTTTGCTGTACTGTTCTATCTTCTATGTATGTACTGGTAAAGGTGAATACTTATATGGTTAGCACAGAGGGGATTGGCCAAAGGGCCTGATTCACTCTCTCATTCAGTACTGACTTGGTTTCCCTTTGGCCAGTATTTATTCCTCTGTCACCAGTTTCTAAAACATATTGATTATTATTATCAACCCATTACTAGGAATTTTTGCTCCATTACAACAATGACTGCACTTCAGAAGTACATATTTGACACTTTTTGATCTCCTTATAGGTTCTGTCAAAGTTATTTACAGAGCAGGAGGTGAGAAAACACCAAACTGTGCAAACCCTACCCGCCCTGACTTCATCGTACTGGCTATCACTCCTCTGCACCCTCACTCTTGATGAAGGGTCCCAGCCTAAAATATTTTGACCAATCTCTTTCTCCCGCTGATGCCGCTCATTCCACTGAGTTCCTCCAGCCAATGGTTTTTTAATGCAGCGCAACCATGCTGGGAGTGTGGAGGGGAGGTGGCTGCAGGAGGAGAGGAGCATTTAAGAGCAATTTTCCATTCCATTTGATCATTCAAATGATTTTGTATAGAAAAAGAACGAGAAATCCAGCCTCGATAAATGTTCCATAAAACATTACTGCCTAAGCAACAGATGGCATCGCACGTGAAGAGATGACGGGTGACATCTATAATTGGCAAGGAGAGGCCGCTTAAAGTGGACAAACCACTGGCATACCAAGTAGGACAAAAACATGCAGTAGAACAGAACAAACTGAGAATGAAAGGCACCTTTGCTATATACATCAGAATACAAGGCTGCAAAAGTTACCAAATGCAGAGAAAATGGGAAATTAGAGGGGTCTTTTTCCTTCAGCCAGAGGGTGGTGAATCTGTGGAATTTGTCGCCACGGGCGACTGTGTAGATCTCTTCAAAGCAGAGGTTAGCACGTTCTTGAATGGTAAAGGTTATGGGGAGAAGGAAAATGAGTTTGAGAGGATAAATACGTCATCCATGATTCGAATGGCAGCGCAGACTAAATTGGTTGAATGGCCTAATTCTGCTCCAAAGTCTTATAGTCTTAAAAATAATTCAGGCATCAGAATTGTTGTTTGAAGAGGGCGCGCAAAGTCATTGTGGGCCCGAACCACCCTGCACACAGCATCTTTCAACTGCTTCCATTGGGAAAAAGATGCAGGAGAATCAGAGCCAGCCCCACCAGGCTGACGAACAGCTTCTTCCCACAAGCAGTGGAACTATTGAATGAACTGCTCATGCTAACCCTCCAAGACCCAAGGTAAGAATCTTAGCTGGAAATTCCCTGACCTGCTGCTGGACATGGAGATCAAATCCCAAACCATGCTCTGTTATCTACTCCAGCCTAGAAACATAGAAACATAGAAGATAGGAGCAGGAGTAGGTCATTTGACCCTTCGAGCCTGCTCCGCCATTCAACGAGATCATGGCTGATCTTAAAGTTCAGTACCCTGTCCCCGCCTTCTCTCCGTAACCTTTAATACCCTTATACTGAAGAAATATATCTAATTCCCTCTTAAATATATTTAATGAACCTGCCTCCACTGCCCTCTGTGGCAAAGAATTCCACAGATTTACCACCCTCTGGGTATAGAAATTCCTCCTCATCTCGGTCCTCAATGGTTTGCCTATTATCCTCAAGTCATGGCCCCAGGTTCTGTTGCTTCCTCTGGAGTTTATTCTCTGAAAGCTGAGGAAATCTGAAGGTGACAGTGGACGTGAAGGCCTAGCACAAGTACTAATCATGAACATCGGGGATTAAAGTTCAGGTTTTACTGAGAAACGCCACCAGTTCTGTGTTGAGGAATTAGCATTTCTTTCTATAATGGTCAGGAAGCTTGGGGATCATCAATGTTCTGAACATCCTGAGAAGTTCTCGCCCATGATTCTTGATAAATCTGCTCTGCATGCCGATTATACCTCTGGGCATATTTTTTATTGTTACATTATTGTCCATTCACTTTACGGACACTCCAAATATCCCCATATATTGCCCATAAGCTTTAAGAACACTGGTGATGTATCCCATGTAAGAGCACTGTATGTTGGTCAATCTACTTTTAGAATACAGTCTACATTCTCTGTAAGAGCATTGTATGTTGGCAGGTTGTATTTCCTCACCATCGAGGAAAGCTGCCTTCGGAGAGCAGCAGCAATCATCAAGGATCCACACCACCCAGTACAGGTGCCACACAACTCATTCCACCAGGTTAAAGAACAGTAGCACCCCCCTTGAATAAAGTTTTTGTTGCACTACTGAGAAGTAGAAATTCTGCCTGGCCCACGAGAAAAAGAATCTCAGGCTTGTATGTGATGTCAAGAAGGTACCCTGACAATAAATCTGACTTTTGAAAAAAAATCTGAAATTTGAAACTTGGAACATGATCAGTAACTGGTGCAAAACTTCGAAGAAGCAGCAATGTTTCCATTTCACAGGGCAGCAGTGGACACACTTGACTACTAATATAGTAGCTAATTCGGCAGAGTTTATGGAACCCAGCAGCAGAGTCCCAATATCACGGGGAGATCTGCCTGCTGACCTTGTACCAGACCTTGCTAAATAGCACAGCTTGTCACAACGATACAACTTAGAGAAAGGGCTTAGGCCCAAAATGTCAGTAATATATCTTTACCTCCTATGGAAGCTGCGAGACCTGCTGAACTCCTCTCGCATTTAGGTGTGTTTTGATGACAATCACAGCATCCGTAGATTTTGTGTTTCACCAGCTTCGAACCCTGAACAGTGATCTGATCAGCCAAATGGAGGTGCTGCCTTTTGAATTAAATTGAATTGTTCTTGGCCATGTACACTGAGATGCAGTTAAAAAGCTTTGTCTAGTGTGCTATCTGGGACAAGTCAACTCATACAGCAGGAGGTGCAACCATAACAGATACAGAAACAACAGAGTTGGGAGTAGTGCTACACTGTCAAATAGGGCTGTAAACAAAGTACAGTTAAACTGGTGCAAAGACATCATCTGTTGCCAGTGAGAGATCTATTAAAGAGTTTAATAACAGTAAGAAACAAACTGTTCTTAAACCTGGATGGTTGCGTTTGAAGCTCAAGTATCATCTGCCTGACAGAAGGAGGGAGAAGAGAGATGTGATCGGGATAGGATGGGTCCTTTATGGTCTTGGCAACTTTCCCAACACAGCTGAAAAGTATGGGCAGTTGAGGGGGGGTGGGGAGGGAAAGGGAGAAGGGGAATTTGTGTCATGCACCGAGACTGCACTTACAACTCTGCGGTTCCTTGCGTTCTTGGGCAGGGCAGTTCCCGCCCCATGCATGCAGTGTGCATCTGTAAAAGTTGGCAAGAAACTTCGGAGACATGCCGAACTTCCTCAGGTTTCTGAAAAAAAATGGAACAGCGTATTTAAACTTTGACAGTCTCCGTTCTTTAAGGTGGATAGAAAAGTTCCCCTTCGGCAAAACCAACAAAAAGTCAAGGTGTTCTCCCCCAGTAACATGCTAAATATCACTCACCTCAAACGTAGGAAATGTCATTCTCACATCGCCGCTCATGACACCTTGCCATGTGACTGCTGCTCTTCCCAGAGTTATTTCTGTTGTGTGTAGTCCTCAAATACACAACAGTTTCTCCTTTAGTCAAGGGATATAGGATTTGCAGCCTGAGATACCATTTAACTGTCCATCCCGAATTACCGTTGGGAAGGTGGTGGTGAGCTGTTTTCTTGAACCATTGCAGTCCTTGAAGTATGGATGCACCTGAAGTTGTGGGAGTTCCAGGATGTTGAACCAGTGACGGTGAAGGACCGACAATGTAGTTCTCAGTCAGGATGGTGCCCTTGCCATTTGAGCTGGTCAAGATTAAGACGTTTATTATAATCTGATTGCACAAATACAATCCAACAAAACAGCATTCTCTGGTCCTCAGTGCAAAACGTGTAGACACACAGCCAGACATAATACACATACAGACAGACAATACAAATACAGGACAAATGTTCATATATACAAATAAATAGATAGTGTTTTGTGAATATGAGGGCCTTGGATGTGACCAGTTCCTTTGGTTGTTCAGCATTTTCACTGCCCATGGGAAGAAGCTGTTCCTCAGCCTGGCAGTGCTGGCTCTGATCCTCCTGTATTTCATTCCTGACAAGGATAGCTGTAAGATGCTGTGTGTGGGGTGGAAGGGGTCCTCAAAATGATTTTACGAGTCCTCTTCAGACAATGATCCTGGTAGATCACGTCAATGAGAGGGGGAGCTCCACTCTGCCACTCTTACAGTCCTGAGGATTGACCTCCGATCCAATTCTCTGCAGCAACCGTTCCACACTGTGATGCAGCCAACCAGGACACTCTCAATAGAGCTCCTGTAGAAAGTTGACGTGATGGTGGCCAGTAGCCTTGCCCGTTTCGCAGGAAGTTCAGTCACTGTTGCGCCTTCCTCACAAGTGAGGTGGTGGGTTTGGAAGGTGCCGTCTAAGGGGTCATGGTGAGTTGTGGCAGTGAATCCTGCAGACTGTACAATCTGCTGCGTGGCGAGGTTAGTGACTGGATGGGGTGCCCCTCAAGCAGGCTGCAGTGCGGTATCAAGCAACAGACAAATTATTTAGAAAATATCTTTCAAATAAAACAAACAATAAGGTGAATAACACTGATATAAAGTAGAAGAACAGAAGTACACAATAAAATAACAATGGTAAGGAAAGAAAAATACACAATTAAAAGGAAGGCAATGCAAATTTAATACGCAGGATTTATCTGATAGCATCGTGGAGCCTAAATCCTTTTGGATGATGTGGTTAAAATAACATGGATTTCTGTGGAAGAAAGGTCACCTTTGAATTTTTTTGGTCCAGAATGAGTTTATAGTTTGAGTTAACTAACAGTCTTCAGGAGGAATTCAGTGGATCGAGAAGCATCAGAGAGAGAACGGGAACGGTTAAGGTTTCGGGCCAGAACCCTTGATCCAGAAGTTCTGTGTTCTGGTCCAAAATGTTGATCATTTTTTTTCTCCCGCTGCTGCTGCTTGACCTGTAGGCTTCCTTGGCCCATGAAGTTCCTCTAGCAGATTGTTGTTTCTCCAGATCACTGCAACTGCAGTCTCCCGTGTGCTTTGTCTGAGCTACAGACTGCAGGGTTTGAATGATCCTTGACTGCGAGGTGGATTGTTAACCATTGGGTAAGGGAACCATTTCCAGCCACTCCTCCTGGTGGCTCATTGAAGCGTGGCACTGACACGCATCAAACGAGAGAGTATCCCAGATGGACCTGCAGAGTTGGTGGCCTCCAGGTGAGAGAGGAGAAGAGAGAGCGGAGCAGCCAGGATACCTCCTGTTGTTCTTGAATTGTTGGAAATTGCTAAGATTCGAAGCTGCCAGACCTCAGGTGCTCCCCATGGAATGAAGAAACCCTGGAAATTAGTACTAGAGTTGCAACGGTGTTCACACTATCTATACTGTGCAAGTTGAAGTTCAAGTGTTTTGCCGTCTGATTGTATAATGTTTGGGACAAAGAAACTTTTTTCCTTTATTTGCCCCATGTGTTGCAGTTTTAAATTTGTTATCAAACTATTCACATGTAACTAAAATTCACATTCCAGATTCTATTCTATTTATACACAGTCCCCGCATTTCAGCGAACTATAATGTTTGGAACATTTGGCATCTCAGGTGTTTGTGAGTACTCGGGTATGTTTAATCGTTTCATTGGTGCAGGTGTAAGAGAGAGAAGGTTGCTTCTAAGCTTTTGATCACCTTTGGAGTCTGTAGTTGCCATTTTTCAACATGAGGACCAGAGTTGTCCCAATGAAAGTCAACGAAGCCGTTATGAGGCTGAAGCACAAGAAAAGAACAGAAAGAGACATCACCCAAGCCTGAGGATGACCAAAATCAACAGTTTAGAATATCATTAAGAAGAAACAGCCTACTGGTGAGGTCCAAAAGGGACTGGTTAATCCTCGGAAGATCCTCCACTGTTGATGATGGAAGAATTCTCTTCATAAAGCAGAAAATCCAGAAACACCTATGCGACAGATCGGAACCATTCTCCAGAAGAGTGTGGATGCATCACTGATGATTTGAGAGGCTACGCTGTAAGATGTAAACCATGGCAAGGGTGGCATGCTTTAGACCTTGGGCAGTTCCTTTACATCTCTTGCCATCACTCTGATGCAGGTTCATCTTGGCCTCATCTGTCCACAAGCCCTTCATCCAGAATCCTGCAGGTTCTTTTAAATACTTCTCGGCAAACTGTGTTTGGCCATCCTGTTTCTGTGGGAAGTAGATTGATCGTGGAGCAGATTTATGTAGGTCAGCCCAACATGGTGGACTGAAGGACCCCTACTGTGCATGGAAATCTTTACTTGCTACAGCCATATAGATTCATAAGATATGCCGACTACAATAGTATAAATTGAATTACCACAATGTGCCAAGCCAGAAAAAGGAAATGATAGGAATAGATAAGGGCAGCTCGGTTAGCACAAAGCACTTCCAGTGCCATTGATTGAGTCCAGGGTTCAAATCCTGCACTCTCTGTAAGGACTTTGTACATTAAATTTAAATTTAGATCTACAGCACAGTAATGGGCCATTCCAGCCCAGGAGTCCAATTTACACCCATTTAACCTACAACCCTCCAGTAGGTTTTGAACGGTGGGAGGAAACTGGAACCCCTGGGGAAAACCCATGCAGATATGGGGAGAACATACAGCGCTGAATTCAAACACCGGTCCTGATTTCTGGCGCTGTAACGGCGTGGCGCTAGACGCTACGTCAACCATGCCGCCACAGCCGCTTTCCCCGTGTCTGTGTGGGCTTTCTCCGGGTGCTCTGGTTTCCTCCCACCCTTCAAAAAATTCTCCAGTACTGTTCTATGTTCTACTTTAAAGTTAGGCTCCATAATTAAATGGGAGCAGACTATTTGAATTGAAACCTCCCATGGTCACCTTTAAATTATATTTTATTCTGTTAATGTATCTTATTTACAGAATTTGGATGGGGGATAGGAAATAACTTTTTTAGTTCATGTAATGAATGAATCAATGGCAGGCATGACCACTTTAAGGCAAACAATGGCTCCCATCACCCAGTACAGCGGGTGGTACCCAATGACATTTATATTGATCACCCACATATTAGAGGCAAATTAGCAATTCTAAATCACCCCCAGCACATTGCGTGCTGAAGTTTGGCTTCAGAATTTGAACACAATCTCACATTAAATAAATGATTCATTTGATGTAAGGGCAAAGGAGGCAAGCGGAGAAGAGCTGAATTATCTCATCATTCTTTTCTCAAATTATAGCCCCTATAATTTTATTTTCATTTCCAAAAGTTCAAAATATAAAACATTAAGAAAAAATGTCCTGAGCTTAATGGGTGGCAAGGTGGGGGGAGGGTGCTTCAACAGATGGCAGGGGAAGAGAATGTGGAAAATAGGTAGCTCACAACCCACCCGATAATCTTTTATCCTGATTTCAAAGAAAATAAAGGACATTAAGTTTTTTTTTGAGAGCATCTGTAAGTTGCCCCAAACTGTTTCACAATTAATTAATCCTCTCTCACCATTACTCGGGGATTCAAACAGTCCTTCCAAGTGAAGCCACCCTTCACTTGTTAATCTGTGGGTGTCATCTATTGCATCCTGTTGAGGCCTCCTCTACAACGGAAAGACTAGATCGTTTCACTGAGCACTTTTGCTCTGTCTGTGTCAGTGACAGGGAGCTCCCGGTGGCCACCCATTTCACTTCTGCGTCCCACTCCCGAGCCGACACATCTGTCCATGGCCTCATGCTCTGCCAAACCAAGGCCACTCATAGCATGGAGGAACAACTCCTAATATTCCGTCTGGACACTCTCCAAACAGATGGCATTAACATCGACTTCTCCAGTTTCTACTAGACTACTCCACGTTCTCCTCCTCTTCCCTATGCTTCAGTCTGCTTTTTGCCAGCTCTCCACCCCCTTTCCTCTCCATTCACAGAGCCATCCCTCCCCCCCCCCCCCCCTCCTTGTTTTTTCTGTAAAAACACAAAATGCTGGAGAAACTCAGCAGGTCAGACAGTGTCTTTTATGTAGCAGAGGTAAAAATACAGAACCGACTTTTCGGACTTGAGCCCTTCATTAAGGTATGAGAGAATGCCAGCATGCGACTGAACAAAATGGTGGGGTGGGGGTGGCAAAGGCAGGAGATGATAAGTGGAGAAAGGAGGGAGGGGACAGCAGCAATGAGGAGGAGGAGGGATGGCTGGGTGGTAAAGGGGGAATGAAGAACTGGAAAGACAGGAAAGGGGGAGGGGGAAAAAAGGCAAGCAAGTTTAGCAGAAAGCAGATAAGTCAATGTTAATGCCATTTGGCTGGAGGGTGCCCAGATGGAAAATAAGGTGTTGTTCCTCCAACGTGTGGGTGGCCAGGGCGGGATAGTACATAAGGCCATTGTCAGACATGTGAGCATAGGAGTGTGACTCAGAATCGAAGTGGTTGGCTACTAGGAGGTCGCTGTGGTTGCGGGACGGAGAGGAGGTGCTGAGTGAAGCAATCTCCCAATCTGCGACCAGTCTCTCCGACATAGAAGAGGCCACAAAAGGAGCAACGGAGCTTCCTTTTCCTTGTTTTCTCTTGTGCTCTCCCTCCCTCCTCCACCTTCTTCTGTCTGTGGGCCTGCACCCCTCCCCCCCCCCCACCACCACCACCAAGTCTACCATTTTATTTAGGCTCCTGCCTACATTTTGGTCATACCTTGATCAAAGGCTCAGGCCTGAAATGTTAATTATGTATCCTTATCTTTGCTGTATAAAGTACACAGTGTGACCTACTGACTTACTCCAACACTGTGTTTTTACTTAATCACGATTAATTAATCAGATTGCAGGAAACACAAGTTATTTTGACAACAGGAAGCTCCCTCAATGAGAATGAGAGTTTGTTGTCAAATACATACAGATGCATGGAAATCCTGACTTACTGCAGACACACATGTACATATGCTACACTAAACTACAATAGTAAGACTTGAATTACCACAATGTGCCAAGCCAGAAAAAGAGAATAAATATGCAGGGATAAATGAGTAAGACAGATAGGGCCGGCGAGGTTAGCACAAAGCTGTTACAGCACCAGCGACCGGACTGGGGTTCGAACCCCACACTATCTGTAAGGAGTTTGTATGTTCTCCAAGTGTCTGTGTGGGTTTTCCCCGGGGACTCGAGTTTCCACCCACCCTTCAAAAGGTACCAGGGGTTGTAGGTCAATTGGGTGTAATTGGGTAGCACAGACTTGTTGGCCAGAAGGGCCTGTTACTGTGCTGTATGTCTAAATTTTAATTTTAAAAAAATGTAAATATTCACAATGGTGAATTTGAAATAACCATCACAGAAACAGGAAAAGGCCCTTTGACCCCATGACGTCTGCACCATCTTTGAATATTGAGCAGAATTCTACCCAGCACCTTTTTTGGAACCATGACACATTTGCTGGAGAGGGTGTAGAAGAGATTCACCAGTTTGATGCCCGGATTGGAGGGCCTTGGCTCTGGGGAGCTATTGTTTTCTCCGGAGTACAGGAGACAGAGGTGGGTGGGTGGGTGGGGATGGTCAAGTTGCATAAAGTTATGCGAGGCAAAGATATGGCGAGGAGTCAAAATCTTCCTCACATGGTTAAACATGAGGGCACAGGTTTACGCAGAGAGAAGCGGGGTTTTAAACAGGAGCTGAGGGGTTATTTTTAAAACAGAGTGGTTGAACTCACTGCCAAAAGAGGTGGAGGAATGAAATAGAGTCACTATATTTAAGAGGCCTTTTTTTTTTATAGTCATTCAAAGAGGAAAGACATTGAAGAATGTGGACCTAGTGTGGCCAAATGAGATCAGTGATGATGGACACAAAGGTCAGCATGGATGTAGTGGAGCGTTGAGCCTGTTTCAGTGCTCTCTGTCTCTATGTTCAAGGGTGTCTCTTGCAAGTTACAGCAGGAATGAATGCCTTTAGGATATGCAAAGTAAACAGTGAAAGAGATGTCAGGTTGCATGATGGCTTGACACAGGTGCAAGCAGCAAATATGGAACAGGTTGGCAAGGCACCATTGAGAACATCTTTCTGGCAAGTGCTACTGTTTGCATAGATTTGTGTTGACAGCTTCTTTAAGATATACCATTTGTTCTGCCACGGATCCTGGGTGATGCAGATACTTAGTATGAAGCATTAACACTTGACACCGCCTCCTGCCACATACATAGTCTGCCACGTCTTTGGGATTTAGGAAAACGAGAGGGGATCTCATTGAAACATTTTGAATGTTGAAAGGCGTGGGCAGAGTAGATGCAGAAAGGTTGTTTCCCATGGTGGGAGAGTCTAGAACAAGAGGGCACGACTTCAGGATCGAAGGGTGTCCGCTTTGAACAGAGGTGCGTAAGAATTTATTCAGCCGGAGGGTGTGGAATTTTTGCAGTTGTGGAGGCCAGGTCATTGGGTGTATTTAAGACAGAGATTGGTTGGTTATTGGTTAGCCAGGGCACCAAAGGTTATCAAGAGAAGGCCAGACAGCTGAGTGGGAAAATGGATCACCACGTGATTAAATAGTGGGGTAGACCCAATGAGCTGAATAGCCCATTTCTACTCCTATGTCTTATGGTCTTTCCTCCGGGAAAAAAATGGCGGGACACATCCTGAAACCAACTCTCCTTCCACATCAGAGCAGGTGAGGAGAATGTACCTCCTTCTGGAGAACTCTGAAACTTGAGCCTTGAGAGAAGAGATTGCCCATCTAAAATGGCCCTGAGGTAGCATTCCCTCTCCAAGAGGCTCTGCGTCTTTGGGATTCTCTACCTCAGATACATGTGGAAATTGGTTGTTTTCCACTTCAGTGTTAGGTGGACAGATGCTTTGAATTTAAGTGGAAAAGTGGATCTGAAGATCAGGTTAGAATAACCTTTGTCCTGTTGTACAATGAACGGGGGCAGTATGGTCAAATTCACTCTAACCACTTTTGAACTGAAATAAAAGCATCCAATTATTTTGCTTTCATTTTGCAGACCTCTGAAGCAAAAGGGGTGTCTGAACATCACCTTTGTGGGCCCTGCATATCTGGAAAAGCTGCAGCAGTTCAATTTCAAGTTCATTATCATCTAACATTGTCTTCATTTATGCATATATATGTGTGTGTGTGTGTGTGTGTGTGTGTGTGTGTGTGTGTGTGTGTGTGTGTGTGTGTGTGTGTGTGTGTGTGTGTGTGTGTGTGTGTGTGTGTGTCTATTTATTTATATACACACAGTGGAACTCCATTAAAACACAATAGATTGAGTTCAAAAAATTGCATTGCAAGAAAAGTGGGGTTGCGTTAAATCGGGGTTTCGATAAATTGCTGTAGTTACAGTTGAAATTAAAACATAAATTAATTTTTAGTAAACCAACCGTCCCCACTCATCATGGCAGCCTGGTTCCCACGGCAGCCTGAAGTCCCCACTCCCAGCGGCAGCCCAATGCTCGAGTCTAATGACTCATCACGTTATATCCGGATTCGCATTAAATCGGGTTGCGTTAAATTGGGGTTCTACTATATATATGTGTGTGTGCGTGTATATGTATATAATCTCACACACATACACACACACACACACACACACACACACACACACACACACACACACACACACATATTTACAATATATCTATGTATTTATGTGTATGTGTGTGTTATATCTTTATGTACTGTATAATATCTATATATTACATGCATATAAAGATGTCAGTTCAGATTTATTGTCAGAGTGCATCTATGACATCACATACACCCTAAGTTTCTTTTTCCTGTACTGCAGGCAGCATTTGTACTGATTGGTTGTGCAAAAACTGGACTCAAGAAGATCTGTCTACATGGAAACAAATAAAGAAATGTAAACAAACTGTGCAATACCGAGAGAGAAGCAAATCAGCAAGAGTCCTTTAAGTGAGCCCCTAATTGAGTTTGTTGTTGAGGACCCTGATGGTGGAGGGGTAGCAGCTGTTCCTGAATCTGGTGTGCAGGTCTTATGTTCTGTGCTTAATTCCATAAAATCTCACTGTTTTTGCCGGTCCTTAAACATCAAATATCGGCGTGGCTACATGCATCAATAATGCGACCATTGTGAGGGAGAAATGTCAGCCCATTTTTGATTGAAAGGCTTGGAACAATCATGAACGGATCAGCAGAGAAATTGATTGTCTGGCATGGAGGCTTAGAGGAATATTTTGGCGGTGGTTGGGGGAGGAAAATAAAAAACCTGTTGTGGCTGAATGAAAGCGGAATGACCAATTCTCAGTTCACTCAGTTGGAAGGAGTCACCAGAGGACTGAGCCATGTAACATCTCTCCCCGTGCATCGTCTGAAAACTGTGGAAGTATACCAGGTAGATAATTGAGAACTCCCTTCACAGCCGAGTGCTTACGTGGATCATGGATGTGGAACACTACAACCCTTCAGCCCTCAATGTTGTGCGGCCTATATATTCCTACCAAAAAAAGTCTAAACCCTTCCGACCTCATCTATTTTTTTCCATCCACGTGCCTGCCGAAGAAATGCCCACGATATTTCAGCCTCTCCCACTATCTCTGGAAAGGTATTCTAGGCACCCACAACTCTCAGTGTAGAAACCCTACCCCTGATTTCTCCCCTAAACTTTCCTCCCTTCACTTTGCACTGCTGGCCTATCTCTGCTCCTATGATATTGCCCTTCCTTTATCAATGGCACTGCACCAACTCCACTAAAACATTCCCTATCTTCTGGGCTCCCATTGTCAAATTGCTCTGTACATTTTTTTAATGCAATTCAGATTTCGTACCCACTCCTAATTACTCCAAAGAAGGAAGTTGTATCAACCCGACTTGTGTTTTGGGAAAATTCCTTTCTCTCCATGATAGAAAAACTTCATGGAATCTTAGTTCCACTGTAAATGGTTCTGAACTTCATCTCTTTAACAAAAAGAATAGAGCTACACAGGGGACTGCACTTGCTGGAATCTGAAGGCAAACACAATCCGGTGGGAGCAAAATAATGGGTCAAGCAACATCATTGGGAGAAGAAAAATGGTCGCTGTTTCAGGCTGAAACTCTTCATCAAGACTAGGGATGTGGAGAAGAGAAGGAAAAGAGGGAAGGGGAGGGTAAGACCAAAGCACCAAGAAATGGAGGAAATGCTTGGAATATTGGGATCAGTTCTGGTCACCTCAGTACAGGAAGAATGTGGATGATATAGAGGAGGCAGAGGAGATTCTCAAGGATGCTGCCTGGATTGGAGAGCAGGCCTTACAAGAATAGGTTGAGTGAACTTGGTCTTTTCTCTTTAGAGCGACGGAAGATGAGGGGTGACCAGATAGAGATGTATAAGATGATAAGAAGGCATTGACCATATGGATGGCCAGAGGCTTTTTCCCCAAGATAGAAATGGTTAACCCCAAGGGGGCATGCATAGTTTTAGGGTGCTTGCGAGTAAGTGCAGGGATGATGTAAGAGGCAAGTTTTTTCACACAGAGAGTGGTGGGTGCATGGAATGTGCTGCCAGGAATGGTGATGGAGGCAGAGACAATCGGACTTTTTAAAAGACCATTAGGTCAGTACAGGGAACTGAGAAAAATAGAAAATTATGCAATCGGGAAAATTCCAGACAGTTAGAGGAGGCTTTTCAGTTGGCTGTTTGGAAAGAGAGAGGAAAAGTATGGTGTGAGTGCAAATGTTTCTCTTTCCAAGAGCGGTGCATTCTCTGGGACAATAGGTCTGACGTTTAAAGCAATGCATGGCCGGTCGAGGAATGAGCCAAGCAGCTACCTCAATGGAGCACAGTTGGTCACTATTCCAACATGCAACCCAGCATTCTGTTAACTTCAGTCTATTATCAATAGATTTTTTTTAAAAATATTCTCTGAAGCTGGTTACACACCACCATCCACTTTGTACTCCAGCTAATGAGACCCAAGGGGAGTACATCAATGGCTTTAATTGCATCATTTTTCATGTGCATTCTTTTTTTCAAATAGTAAATGTAGCTCCGTTGTGAAAAAGATTTATCCCTAAATTCACTAGAATTGTTGCTGTACGCGCCAGCAGAATCTGTGCAAGCTTATTTTATAAAGATCTGGCAGCATTTAGCAGAGAAGTGTATCAAAAGTAGTCACTGGGACTATAGAAGTGAATTTAGAGATACTACCTCCACCATCCCGAGCAGTGATTCACTCCACCAATTAAGCATTGAGGCTGCTGTGCACCATTGGCAAGGTGTACTAACCCAACTCACCGAGGCTTCTTGACTTCAACCACAGGGGCAAAAGACACATGAGAATAACAAGACTTGCAAGATTTTTTTTTGGACATACAGTACAGTAACAGACCCTTTAGGCCCAAAGGCCCATGCCGCCCAATTACTCTAAATTGACCTGGTACATTTTGAAGCCCGCAGGGAATTTGCACACAGTCACGGGGAGAACGTACATGCTCCTTACAGACTGCGCAGGATTCGATCCCTGGTCCCAGTTGCTGGCGCTGTAACAGCGTTGCGCTTACTGCTACGCTAACTGTGGTGTCCCCTACACTAACCTCTCGGACCTGGAAATCCTGATTGATCACCTGAAGACCAATTTCCTGAGGATCTCCACTAACAGCCCTCTGGGAGATCAGAGGATATTTAAGATTCCAAAAGGTGCAGAGAGTATTCACTATGAAGCTGTTGTTGAACTGGAGGGCTTGAGTTATAAGGGCGAGACTTTTCTCCAGGAACATTGGAGGCTGAGAGGTGACTTTATAGATGTATATATTACTATGAGGGACATAGATAAGGTAAATAGTCATTGTCTTTTTCCTAAGGTAGGGGAATCTAAAACTACGCAGCTTCGGTTTGTGAGAGGAGAAGGATTTAAAAGGGCCACCCTTTTCACACAGACTGTGGTGGATTATGTGGAACAAGCCAGATGAAGTGGTATAGGCATTCAAAAGATATTTAGACAGGTGCATGGTTTGGGAATGTTTAGAGGGATATGGGGCATTGGGATCAATGTAGATAGACAACTTGGTTGAAAAGGCCTGCTTCCATGCTGTTAGATCCATCGCCACACAGACAACATTTGAGGCATTTAAGAGACTCCAAGACAGGCACATGGATGAAAGAAAACAGAGGGTTATGGGATAAGAAGGGGTTAGATTTTTTTTGGTAGGAACATATAGGTCAGCACAACATCAAGGGCCAAAGGGCCTATGTTCAACCTGCCTCCCAAATGACTTGGTATCAATTTGCTTTTCTTTTCAGTGAGATTGAATTGAGGTTTAACCAACAGGGGCATGGTTATTGGGTATAATGTCTGTCATCTTCTGTTTATATTTCTTCTTCCAGAGCCTCATGGAAGAGAAGGGGAAAGGGAGTAGGAAGAAGAGGGAGGGTTGGGAGAAGGGGGAAAGAAGGGGAGGAGAGACATGTAGTCAGTGGTGTAATCTACTGCAGGATGCTCTTCTGAGGAGCCTGGTCCAAGTGATTTTAGAATGTTCACAATCAGATGGAGCAAAATCAGAAGCTATAAATCTGAAATGAAGCAGTGGAAGTGCTCACCAGTGAAGCAGGAAAGTCTGCAGACACCGTGATTGAAGTAAAAACTCAAAGCTGGGGAAACTCAGCAGGTCAAAACAGTATGCATGTCCTTTATATAGATAAAGATACCTTGATGAAGGGCTCAAGCCCAAAACGTTGTTTACGTATCTTTATCTTTGCTATATAAAGACCACTGCTTAAAGCAGTCAGTAGGTCTGGGATAAAGAGTGAATGTTTCAGGCTTTGCAGAAAAAGTCTGAAAAATTTTCCAAAGTTATCAAAGCTCTGACAAAGAGTTTTCAACCTTCAACGTCAAAATGAGAAGTCTGCTGATGCGGCTGAGCGTTTCCAGCATTTTCTTTCATAGATCTTGCAGTTTTTTTAAAAATTTCATCCACAGTCCATCCGGCATGTTTTCCTCATTCTGATTTAGCATAGCGTATGATTGAAGGATAAGTTGTTGGCAGCTGAGCTGTCTCGGCAGTGGACCTGCCCTGATTGCAATCTGTTTTGTACAGAGGATCTGGTTTAAGGATCGCCATCCTCATCAGGTGCACTTGGTTAGCTTCACATGGATATCATTGGTGCTCATGGACTCCAGCAGTACCTTAGAGATATGTTGGCTTACAATCTGCAAGAGCTCGTCCTTCTTAACTGATTGTTTCAATCGTGTCTGAATAATTGTAATCACACAGATGAATTCCACCACCGATGATCAAAGGACAATTACTGATTGCAATTCACAATAGCAATTAAATTCAGATGCAGTGAGAAGCAGGGAAAGCAAAGGAAGTGATTTCACCCTTTGCACTTTTGGGCGTCTTATCCATGTTATTGGCACCTAAATACTGTACTGTATACCTTGTGTCACACTTTAGAACTAACTTCTTACAACCTTAGCTGCCTGATAAGAAGTGGATTTTACGGAAGCTTGACATCTGGAAGCACATCGATCATTGAGTGAATGCAATGGACACCCTCTATCCATGTTATGAGGGTACATTTGTTGAAGTTCGCTTATCTGATTATACATATAGAACTGGATGAAAGAGTGTTTCTCTAGACCATGGTGCCCACACACACACAGCACAAGTTCAAGTTTATTGTCATCCAAATTAATGAAACAGTCCTCGGCGTGAAGCACACACACAGACAGACAAACAATACATATGCAGGACCCATATGTAAATATATAAATAAATTAAAAATATTGTTTGCCAAGAGAGTCTCGGATGGTTCGTGTGAGCAGTTCCTTTGGTCGTTCAGCATTCTCACCGCCCATGGGAAAAAGATGTTTCTCAGCACGATGGCACTGGCTCTGATCCTCCGGTGTCTCTTTCCCGCCCGGAGTGGTTGAAAGATGCTGTGAGTGGGGTGGTAGGAGTCCTCAACGATTTTGCGCACCTTCTTCAGACATCCATCCCAGTAGATCACGTTGATGGGGGGCTCTAGATGGCTGACATGATGGTGGCTGGTAGCCTTGCCCGCTTCAGTCTTCTCAGGAAATGCTGTGGCGCCTTCCTGACAATTGAGATGCGTGTCCACAATTTGTCACTTGTTACATTTTAAAGATATAATGTAAAATAAAGATATGCAAATACTTTGAAATAATTTACTCAGTCACAGGATACCGTTCACAAATCTTACAGCCTGTGGGAAGAAGCAATTTCCCTGCCTGGCCGTCCTGATTTTGATGTTCCTGCATTTCCTTCCTGATGGTAGTGGGTCATAGATACAGTGTGATGGTGGGAAGGGTCCTCAATAACTCTTCGAGTCCTAGTTAAGCAAAGCCAAAATATTGCAGATGCTGGACATCTGACAAAAACAGTAGAAACTCTCAGCAGTTCAGGAACCTTCTGCAGAGACAGATATTAAAGTCAATATTTCTGACTGATGACCTTGCATTTGAGCCAATACATTGCAGCATTTGTCATTTCTTAGTTTTGTTGTACTTTTAATTGAAACAAACTCAAGAAGCCTGTTCGTGACGACATCAAACCATCAGGGTTACTGGAATATAGGTTGAAAGCACAAAAGATTAATTGAATAAATTGCATCCATTCCATAGAAGTTCTTCTTATTGAAGATAAAATTTTCAGCCTGTTTCTCAAAATCTTAGAGGCTCACCCCTGAGTGACTATGTTGTCTCATTCTGCCAACTGTATCTTGCTGAATGTACATTCTTCTTTCTATCCCTCCTGCCGACACTCCTATATCCTCTCTACTGTCTCTCCACCTCTTCCACCTTCATTCGTCTAGTATCCTGGCATTTCTTGTCTCATCCCCAGTCCTCCTTCCAGCTCCCTCTCCCTTTCTTTGCTTGTTATTCCACTTTCTACTTTTGTCTCGTTACAGGGTCCTGACCCAAAACGTTGACTGCCCATTTCTCTCCATGGATGTTGCCCATGCAGTTTTTGTATTTCACTTCAGCACATTCTCTAACTTCAGTGTGCGCGTGCACGCACCCACACCCGCACACACGCGTGCACGCACACACACCCACACACACCCACACACACACCCACACACACACCCACCCACACACCCACACACACCCACACACACCTCCCATTTGATAAGAATTTTGTCTTGGATCATGCCAAAATATTTATATTTTTTAAAATTATGTCTTTATGTATGTATGTGATTATTATATGCTATGTGTGTGCATCGTGGTCCAGAGAAACGCTGTTGAGTCTGGTTATACAGTACATGTACAATCAGATGTACAAACTTGAACTTGAACTTTCTAACGACCATTTTCAAGAATGACTTCATCCCTGCTCCTTTTGTTTCATGTATTTCTTTTTCTCCAGACTGAGTCGTCCTTACCATCCCGGTTTGCTCTCTCACAGACTGCGCTACTTAAATGGTACCCTTCTGCTAATTGCCCGGAATTCTGACACAACTTGCTTCAGCGACTCCCTTGAATATTTTAACCCTGCTTTGTTCTTTCTGTCTCTTAATTAGTGTCCCAATCCTGCTATACTTCTTTTCATTACCATTCTCTCTTGACATGTTCCCGGTAGATTTGACTTGCTGGTTCTCTCCCAGCCTGTACAGACACACCAACATAACATCACAGTGTGCTTCAGGCTCAATTATTGCCTGGGCTTCGCATCCTGCAAGTTTTAAAAATAATTCTGTTACTGCATAGTCTTTGATTCACTGACCCATAATGCTTTGGTTCTCAACCTTACACTGTTGTAATGTATTTTTGTTAGTTAGTTCAAGCTTATTTATCATCCAGTTATGCCACTTCAACCTGATGAAACAGCGTTCTCCATTCCACGGTGCTGAACAGTGCAAAACACACATACAGATGTAACACACATACAGACAAAATACACAGTACATATTAAAATAAATAATCTTAATAATAGTAGAGTCATTCAGCCATCTCATTCCCCACAGGAAGAAGCTTCTCCTCAGCCGTTTGGTTCTGGCTCTGATATTTCTGTATCTCTTTCCTGATGGGAGAAGCTGGAAGATCCTGCATGTGGGGTGGTAGGGGTCCTCCCTGATTTGATGAGCTCTCTTTCAAACAATTTTCCTGGTAAATCCCATCGATGAGAGGAAGGGTGACTCCAGTGATCCTCTCTGCTGCTTTTAAAGTCCTACGGATTGACTAACCATCCATTTCTCTGCAGCAACCGTACCACACTGTGATGCAGTCGGCCAGGATGCTCTCGATAGAGCTGCTATAGAAAGTTAGCAGAATGGTGGCTGGGAACCTTGGCCATCACAGTCTTCTGAGAAAATGCGGTCACTGATGCGACTTCCTGATAAGTGAGGAGATGCTACGTGTCCAGGATAGGTCACTTCTTAAGTGGACTACGAGTAACTTGGTGGTCTCTACAATCTTTACTACGCTATTTAATTGCAGCAACAGTATTAAAACACCAGGGATGCTTTTAAATAGGCTGAAATATTTAAAGCATTTTATTGTAAGAAAAACAGAAAATGCTGGAAACACTTAGTGAGTCAGGCAGCATCTGTGGAAAGCAAAAATGTCATTAATATTTCAAATCAAAAAGCCTTCATCAGAGAAAAACTCTATTTTTCTTTCCACGGAAGATGCCCGAGCTGCTGAGATTGTTTTTATTTCAGATTTCCACTAACTGCATTTTTGTTTTTGATATAACTTTTTATTTGTCATTTAAGATGACAATTACAAACCTCTAATATCCTTTCTGCTGTGATGTTAACACTCTGCCATTCCCATTGTTGACAGAAATCAAATTCTTTGCAGTTAATGCAGCAATTCTTCCTCCCAAATGTTGTCAGCAGGAAGAGAATTGAGTTCAAGTGAAGGGAGCATAGGAACATAGGAAGTAGGAACAGGAGTAGGCCAAAAAAGGCCCATCGAGCCTGCTCCGCCATTCAATACAATCATGGCTGATCTAATTTATGACCTAACTCCATATCCCCTAATTCCCCTATCAAATAAAAATTTATCTAACCAAATTTTAGATATGTTAAAGGGCTATTAATCTGTTTCTACCTCCACAGATGCTGCCTGACCTGTTGAGTATTTCTAGCATGTTCTGTTTGAATTTGTGAATTGTTTCTTGTTTGCAGTGTTATTTATTTTGGCAAGGTAATAATTCAGGAACTCAACAGGAGAGAGAGAAGTCTAGTGTCCAGCCATGGGAATCGATAATTTAGATTTACGTACAGCACCGTACAGGCCCTTCAGCCCACAGCGTTATGCCAACATAATAACCTCCTCTTCCAACTGTCTAGAATTTAATTACTATATAACCCTCCCTTATTCTCAGTTCCACGTCCTCATTTGATAGCCTCTTAAAAGTCCTATTGTACCTGCCTCCACCACCATTGCTGACAGCGTATTCCATGCACCCTCCACTCTCTGTGTGCAAAACCTACCTCTTACATCCTCCCTGCACTTCCTCCCAAGCATCTTAAAATGATGCCCCTTCACGTGAGACATTTCACCCCAGAGAAAAAGCCTCTGGTCGTCCACATGTTCAATGGCCGCAAGACAAACTTTCCAACTACATGATTGGTATAGAAATAAAGTTAAGTACTTGCATTCATGGTGTCAAGGAATTTTTGCACCCATGGTGTATTTCTAAAGTGTGGTCAATGCTGGAAACATAATTTTTCCTCAGCAATCTGGGAAGCCCCATGCGTGAGGGATGATTGAGGCAGCTACACTTGCAACAGTTATAAGTTTCAAGAAGCCAAGGGCTGGTGAATGAGATTAGCTTGGATTGGCATGAGAAGGTCCCTTTTCTCTGCTCTGTGACTATAAATTGTCTTGAACAGTATGGAAGATAATCTCTTTGGTGTTATTTCAGAGAGAAAGGGCCAGAGCAACAGGACCAACTCCTTAGGACAGAGCAGGATTGTCCTCAGTGCAAAACATGCTGACACATAATCAGACATAACACATATATAGACAAACAATACATATGCAGAACGTGTATTTCATCTATATAAATAAATAAAGTTTTGTGCAAATTTGGGTTTCGAATGGTTAGTGTGAGCAGTTCCTTTGATCATTCAGCGTTCACACTGCCCGTGGGAAGGAGCTGTTTCTTCTGCCGCTGGTCTGATACTCCAATGACATTCGCACCCTCTTTAGACAATGATCCTGGTAGATCGTGTCGATGGGGTGGGGGGGAGAGAGAGACCCAGTGATCCACTTTGTGAACTGAGCAGGACTTGAACCCAATTGTCTGGCTCAGATCAGAATGCTGGCCTTGGACCTACAGCCACATAACAGCCATATTGTTGCTCACCTGGGTTAGCCCTGCAATGTTACGTATTTGCCAGGAAACAGCTCCAGAGTTTAATTTGTGCCACAGACAGATGAAAACAATAGCCAGGAAGACACCAGCTGGTACCAAAACAGCCCACTTCTGACAGATGGAATGTTTGGAAACTGACAAATCCTGCCTTCGATATTGAAGTGTCCAAAAATGAAGTGGGAAGCAGAAGGGAAAAAAACAATGCTGGAAAATTTCTCTCTAACTACCTACCCCTCCCCACCCCACTCCTTCTTGCAGACCAGTGCAGGATTGATGAAACAAGTATCTGTTCATCCATTTACTTGCTATTTGATGTGGTTTCTGAGAGTCAGGACATACTACGTGTCAGATGTCAATATCTTCTAGTGGCTCATTCTGTAAGAAGAACTGCCCAACATTTAGCCTGCCCCTCCCCACACTTAAAATTCCAGACCACATTATTAAACAACCCATTTCCAGGCATTATATTGTTTGCCTCCATCAAACTCATCTCCTGGCACCCATCTGAGAAACTCAGATACTTTATGCTGACACCCAGTCTTACCATTTTCAGGGCATCAAGTTGTGGGAAATAAAACAAAATGTTAAGAATTTACATGAAGACACAACATGGATGAAAGCAGTTTCTATCCCAAATATTGGCTCCACTTCCCGGTGCTGTGCTGAGGATGGCAGTCTCTTCACTCTGAGGCGCCTGAAAGCTCACACCAAGACACAAGAGCAACTTGTCCGTGAACTACTCTTTGCAGATGATGCTGCTTTAGTTTCCCATTCAGAGCCAGCTCTCCAGCGCATGACGTCCTGTTTTGCGGAAACTGCCAAAATGTTTGGCCTGGAAGTCAGCCTGAAGAAAACTGAGGTCCTCCATCAGCCAGCTCCCCACCATGACTACCAGCCCCCCACCCCCCCCATATCTCCATCGGGCACACAGAACTCAAAACGCTCAACCAGTTTACCTACCTTGGCTGCACCATTTCATCAGATGCAAGGATCGACAACAAGATAGACAACAGACTCGCCAAGGCAAATAGTGCCTTTGGAAGACTACACAAAAGAGTCTGAAAAAGCAACCACCTGAAGAAACACACAAAGATCAGCGTGTACAGAGCCGTGGTCATGCCCATGCTCCTGTATGGCTCCGAATCATGGGTCCTCTACCGGCATCACCTACGACTTCTAGAATGCTTCCATCAGCGCTGTCTCCGCTCCATCCTCAACATTCATTGGAGTGACTTCATCACCAACATCGAAGTACTCGAACTGGCAGAGTCTGCAACCATCGAATCCACGCTGCTGAAGACCCCACTGCACTGGGTGGGTCACGTCTCCAGAATGGAGGACCATCGCCTTCCCAAGATCGTGTTCTATAGCGAGCTCTCCACTGGCCACCGAGACAGAGGTGCACCAAAGAAGAGGGACAAGGACTGCTTCAAGAAATCTTTTGGTGCCTGCCCCATTGACCCCCGCCAGTGGGCTGATCTCACCTCCAACCGTGCATCTTGGCGCCTCACAGATCAGCGGGCAGCAACCTCCTTTGAAGAAGACCGCAGAGCCCACCTCACTGACAAAAGACAAAGGAGGAAAAATCCAACACCCAACCCCAACCCACCAATTTTCCCTTGCAACCGCTGCAACCGTGCCTGCCTGTCCCGCATCGGACTTGTCAGTCACCAACGAGCCTGCAGCAGACGTGGACATTCCCCTCCATAAATCTTCGTCCGCGAAGCCAAGCCAAAGAATTCGCCATAGAGACCTGCAAAGAGGCCATTGGTGTGGATGGGGAGCAAGGCCTCCGAATCCAGGGTCATTGCTTGGAGATCTATTTGTCCCATGGATCCACGAGAGGTCATTGAACCCATGGAGAGCATATGGAGGCAACTGTGAGGCATTGGCTGGTGGGAGTTCAATTCCACCCTTCAATGTTAAATATTTGCCATGGATTACACTGGTTACAGTGTCAGCAGCCGGGGTTCGAATCTGGCACTGTCTGGAAGATCTTTGGACATTCTCCACATGATTGCGTGGGTTTCCTCTGGGTACTCTGTTTTCTTCCACCCTTCAAAATGTATAGGTGTTGTAGGTCAATTGGGTGTAATTGGGCGGCATGGACTCGTGGGCCAGAAGGGTCTGTACCGTACTGTATGTCTAAAAAATAGAAAGTGTATTTGTAGCAGTGATGTGCATCATCTGCAGGGTTTAAAAAAAAACATTAGTTCACGTTGTGATTTCTTTCGGAAGATTAAGCATGCAATAAAATCTTTTGCAGCTTAATGCATCCCTGTGAAGGTTAGTTTTCACTACAGACATCTTTTCATAACATTCAAGGTTATAACAATAGTCATTCTTGATATGTCACAGGTAGTATTCCCCAGGTAAGAAAGACTGTAGGATATAGGATTTATTCCCCAAAATAGTCGCTGATAGTTAAAACACCAGGGAGGAATGGAGTCGAACTGAACGCGGATTTTTCATGCAAATTGCCAAGAAAAGGTTTGTTCAGTGGAATGGAACAAGACACATGGACGTATCTTTTCTTGCTCTCAGTGAGATCAAGTGTGGAAAATGAGAAAGAGATCAGTGGGTTCTTGTTACAGAAAAGAGTAAACGTGACAGAAATGCAGGATGAAAAAGTTATTGCCTGTTGATAAGCAATGATCAAGAAGGAGCAGAGTATTGACGTTCCTCTTTTATAGAAACACAACATAAGCAGTGAACTGGAAGACCATTCAGGCTGTGAAAGAAGTGTTCAACTTATCCCGTTACTCACTTTTCTGCAAGTACTTAATGCTCCCATTGGTCTGCTGTGTCTTCAGCTGTCCAGGACTTAAAGCCAGGAATATCTAAACCTCTTTAGCCCTCAACACTCCTTTAAGATAGTTATTGAAACCTATTTCTTGGTAACATTTAGTAGTAAAGCACAAAAGTCTCCAGACATGGTGGCTGAAATAAAAACACAATGCTGGAGAAACCCAGCAAAGCAAAGGTAAAGACACCGAACCAACATTTCAGGATCAAGCATTTAGTCACTGCTTCTAACCTCGTTAATGGCCCAGTGTGAGATATTGTTTGATTAGGTACCCTTGAAATGCTTAAGAATTTTTCCAAGCACTATAGATGCTAGTTGTTCAGAGCACAGGCATTCGAAACACAAATGCAAAATGTTGGGCTATTCAGCAGATCTGTGGAGAAAAATAATTAATCTTTTCACTCAGAACTCTTCCACTACCTGTAGTGACATATAGGATCTTAGAAAGTGTTTTTTAGTCATTGAAACAGTCCGGGATGAATGGAAACACCCAAACTGATTTTGACATTGCAATGTTCCAGTGCTGGCAATTCTTCGGCTTCGCTTCGCGGACGAAGATTTATGGAGGGGTATGTCCACATCTGCTACAGGCTCGTTGGTGGCTGACAAGTCCGATGCGGGACAGGCAGGCACGGTTGCAGCGGTTGCAAGGGAACATTGGTGGGTTGGGGTTGGGTGTTGGATTTTTCCTCCTTTGTCTTTTGTCAGTGAGGTGGACTCTGCGGTCTCCTTCAAAGGAGGTTGCTGCCCGCCGAACTGTGAGGCGCCAAGATGCACGGATGGAGGCGAGATCAGCCCACTGGCGGGGATCAATGGGGCAGGCACCCAGAGATTTCTTGAAGCAGTCCTTGTCCCTCTTCTTTGGTGCACCTCTGTCTCGGTGGCCAGTGGAGAGCTCGCCATAGAACACGATCTTGGGAAGGCGATGGTCCTCCATTCTGGAGACGTGACCCACCCAGCGCAGTGGGGTCTTCAGCAGCGTGGATTCGATGCTTGCGGACTCTGCCAGCTCGAGTACTTCGATGTTGGTGACATTGCAATGTTCCAGTGCTGGCAATTAGATACATCACTAATTACTCAAGGCAACAATTTTTTCAAAAGGTTTGTTTACTGAAAAATAAAATTGGGGATTATGATCGACAGCTTAAAGCTGAACACAAAATTAATTTCAGATTCTCTGTATCACAGGAACCTGGAAAACATGATCCTTCTGTTCTCACCACATCATTTGGCACTGCAAATGGCATTGACTTCTGGGTACCTTTTGAGCCAAATTTTCAGACTGACTGCACATTTTGCACACCAAATGGGAGGAGTCCAGGGTTGGTCTTGGTCACCAATTTTACAACCGTAGTAGATCTCATCGGCTTTCTTAATAAGTGCAGTTATGCTGCGTCTTTGAGCCTTAAGCGTATACTCGCCACAAATGTGACAGAATGTATCGCAGCTGTTGCGACATTGACAAAACATTTCTGTTGTATTGAATCTTCCTGAAGACTATCAATGCTCTTGTTAAATACTATTGCCTGAAGAACATTTGTATCAACATGCATTCAATCTATATCAATAATGTTATGTACAGCATCTGTATATGTGAGCTGCTTTTATAGCCTATTTGCTTCTATCCTAAGCATGCCCAAGCCTAAGACAGCATTTGCATAGCACCTAAACTGAGTGCATGCCCAGGCAGGCTTGGACAGAGCAAAAGCTTTTGCTTTGTGGGCAAGTAGACTTAAAATATGACAAGAAATCACAAAATAGGTTATATCTAAAAAGAGGATACATAATAGGAAAACTTTCATGATCAGCATCCCAAAATCCATAAAATGCACCCAAAAATGTTCAGGAAGGAAAATCTTTATGGTCTGGTATTATCAATGATATTGTTAGAAAGATGAACAGTATTCAGGGTGCTTCCCCAGTTCTTCGAATTGGACCTAGATATCTTGCTTGCAAATCTGAGGGAGCTCATTAAGACCCAGTGCAGCATCTCATACCTCAGGATCAGTCAAAGCAGTCCTCCAGCGAGGCTGGGCTAAGAACTTGTCACTTCCTGCTCATGAAGTTAAGGCTGGCCCCTGAGAGCAAAATGGTAATCACTCTCAGTGGCTACATTTGTAATCAGCAGTTATAATTTTTTAATAACTTTTGTTATAAGTTAGATGCACAGGACAGTAACAGGCCCTTCCGGCCTTTGAGCAGGTGCTACCCAAATACCCCAATTAACGTACGACCCCTATTTGTTTGAAGGGTGGGAGGAAAGCAGAGCACCCGGTGGAAACTCGCGCAGACATGAGGGACCATATATAAGCTTCTTACAGATGGTGGTGGATTTGAACTCGGGTCACTGGCGCCATAATAGTATTGTACTAACCATGTTGCCCAATGCTAACCGTACTGCTTATATAGCTTAAACTGAGTGACTGCATTGTTCTGACTTGGTGATATATGCTAAAAATCAGGTATTCAAAGGTGAGGTACTCGCTACAGGATGCACATGTGCTCTTTTGGCCGCCACATCCAAGAGGTCAACCTATTTGAGCTCGTCGTTATTTCTGGGAAGTTAGAACCACAGTGAACAGATGGGGAGATGTGCTCTTACTGGAGATGATCTAAGTCTGGCACTTCTGTTATATCAACGTTACATGCAACCTTTCAGCTCGTACCTACCATAATTAGTGCACAGATCTCACTTCATCTGCTAAGGAGCTACAGAAGGAATTAAGGAGACATCTCAACTCCTGACCTTGGAATACAAGGATGATGTGAAAAAGCATAGCCCTCAGATCCCTACATTTCACCCCATCTTCACCTGAAACCTGTGCACTCTAGTTCTCAACTCCCCTGACCTGGGATAAATTTTCTCGATCCAATCTGTGCCTCTCATAATTGTTGGCTTTCATAGTTTTGAACATTCTGATAGTGATATGAATAGTCCTATATAAATATAGGTCTTCAATTTAAAATTAACTTTTAGTGATTCATTGAGAAAACCAGTCAAACTAAATGCCACACAGTGCTAATCATGGAATTGCCACCCAGAGCTACCTGCTCATGACAAAAATGCTTAATGTTAAGTTCAGCCAAATTCCTTGAGAAGAATAATCGTTAATTATTGTTGTATAAAGTGGATCCAGCATTTAGCCAAGTTTTGTTGAATCCTGCCCCAAAGAAAGCCTTTGGTATTTTTTGTCAGTTTTAAAAGCTTTTCACGCTCTTTGAGAGAGCTGTGCAGTTCACAGCAGTTCCGCTAACAATCTTGAATTTGCTTAACCCCATGTATTTAACCAATTTCCTTTAGCATGTTTATTGCTGAATATGAAGCAACTTGTGAACATTAGCCTTCCTCTGAACACATCTCCTGTTCATTTTGGAGTGAAAAAGGATGAGAGGAGATTTCATAGAGGTCTAAAAGATTATGAGAGGCATAGATAAGGTGGACAGCCTTTACCCTAGGGCAGGAGAAGCAAACACCAGAGGGCCTCTGGAGAAGGTTTAGAGGGGAGAAAGGTTTAGGGTAAGTTTTTTTTTAACACCGAGGGTTGTGGATGCCTGGAATGCATTGTCAGGGTGGTGGGGGATTTAAGAGATTCTTAACAAGTAACAAACACGAGCCCATGCCACGTAAATGCACCAATTAAGCTATCAACCCCTTACGTATATTTTTGGAGGATGGGAGGAAACTGGAGCACCTGGAGAAAGCTCACACTTGTCATGGGGAGAATGTACAAACCCATTACAGACAGCGTCAGCTTCGAACTTGGGTCACTGGCACTGTAATACCTTGCGCTAATTGTTACGTTAATTGTGCCACCCTTTTCAATTGTTTGTGCTTCATCATAGGTACTCAAAAGTGTTCATGAAGCAAAATCTTCATGGTCCAAGTGCTGCACTGTCAGACTGTCCTTCCCAGCAATTTACTTCTCACCTCCTGTTCCCGACACCACCCTCTGGTCTTCATTCACCTTTACCACCCTCCCAGGCCCACAACCTCTGGAAGGATGGGAACATCACCTCCCAACCCCTCACTAGGAAGTACATCACCGTTCCTTCACCGTCACTGGGTCAAAATCCGAGAACAAATAACCTTCTGGGGAGACCCACATCTCAAGGACTCAAGAAGGCAGCATCAATGGATGGGGAAACGAAACGCTGACCGCCCCCTGCTGGAGGAACTCAGCAGGTCAAGCAGCGTCAGTGAGAGGACAAGCAATGGTTGACGTTTCAGGCTGCGACCCTTCATCATTCTTTGACCAAGGGGTTTGAATTGAAATATCAACCTTTGTTTACCCCCTCCCCTCCCCTCTAATGCTGATCAGTCCGCTGAGTTCCTCCAGCCAAGTGCATTTAGCTTCAAAATCCAGCGTCTGCAGTCTCCCACACGTCTCATAAGAACATAAGAAACAGGAGCAGGAGTAAACCATCAGGCCCAGTTGAGCCTGCTCCGCTCCATGGGCAATTAAATGCTGGTTCAGCCTGTGAAATCCCAATCTCCTGAATGAATAACAACATTTTCATTCACTTCCTCCCGGTCACTCAAACACAGACTTTGATTTTCTCTGAGATTCTCTCAAAGATGCTGCGCTCGTAGTAAAAACACGCAGAAATGCTGGAGGAGCTCAGCTGGTCTTGTAGCGTCCATAGGAGACAAAGATATATTACTGACATTTTGGGCTTGAGTCCTTCTTCAAGATATAAGCAATGAACAGGAAGCCATCAGAGGAAAGACGGTCTCCCAGCTCTCTCTCTCGCTTCCTCTTTCTCGTTCTCTCTTTCTCTTTCTCTTTTCCCTTTTCTGTTTGTCTCCTTTCACAGAGCCAAAATCAATTCTCACCTTTCCTCTTATCATATCCAATTAGCACCTTTTATTGATCAAGATACCTCCACCTGCCATTCTGTTCTTTGCTTTTCCTTGAAGAAGGGTTCAGGCCCCAAACGTCAATATTATATCTTTGCTTCTTCTGAACGCTGCGAGACCGGCTGTGTTCCTCCAACATTTCTCTCTGCCTTTCCACCCTGCCTCTGCAATTTCAAGCTTGCTTTATTTGTGAATTTTACTAGTTCTGAAACATTACCTCTGTTCACCTCTCCATCATTATTGCTTTTACATTTGAGAGATATCTACACTGCCAAGTCAAGTCACCTTTATTTATCATTCCTACCATGCTCGCACGGTAAAGACGAGACAGTGTTTCTCCAGGACCACAGAGCATATTTACATAAATATAAGTTAAAATAGAAGGTCAACACATTGAAATATTAAGATGTATACAATAACTGTCCATGGTACACTATTCACATATGTCCTGAGAGTTCAGGAGCCTGATGGTTTGGGGAGAAAAACCGTTGCCCAATCTGGACGTAAGGGCCCGAGTGCTATGGTACTTCCTGCCTGATAGCAGAAGGGAGAAAAGTTTACATGAGGGGTGTGTGGAGTCCTTCGCCATGTTTATTGCCTTTCGCCTGCATCGAGTGATCCAATGATCTTTTCCGCTGCTGGAGATCATTCAGAGGAGATGTTAAATCAAAGGTCCAACCACCCTCTCCATTCGACATAAGTGATCCTCAAACTCTTTTTCTTCTGAAGAGAGCAGAGGAGTTCTCCCCAGTACCCTGACCCATATTTATTCCCCAGTCACCATCACTTAAATGAGTTATCTGGTCGGCATCATGTGTCTGCAGATACTGTCATTGAAGCAAATGCTGGAGGAACTCGGCCAATCTCTCAGCATCCAGAGGAGATAAAGATGTTTCGGGCCTGAGCCCTTCTTCAAGGTAGAAGCAAAAAACAGGCAGGCATCAGGATAAATACTGGGAGAGAAAAGGGGAAGAATGGGAGGGGGAAGAGTCCAGACTAACGCACAAAAGGTGTTAATTTGAAACAATAAAAGAACAGTGAGTGTAGTGGTAAATGCACAGCTGTTACAGTGCCAGGTTTGAATCTGGTGCTGTCTGTAAGGAATTTGTACGTTCTCCCCGTGTCTGCATGGGTTTCCTCCAGGTGCTCCAGTTTCCTCCCACCCTTCAAAACGCACAGGATTGTAGGTGAATGCGATGCAATTGGGCAATGCAGGCTCATGGGTTGGAAGAGTTGTATGTCTAAATATAAGCTAAAATAAAGAGTTTTTATTCTTATATTCACCTTTCTAGCCTTGTTGCCTGTCCATTCTTCTGTGAACTGTGTCGTGCGTAAACGTTGGTATCATACTTCAAACAAAGCTGTCTCGTTTTCCAATGGTTCAGGTGGATTTTAAAGATCGCATGAAAGATTGCAAAAAAAAAGATTATTAACTTCGTGGCTGTCCCAGCATCCTCCCCTTATCTAAAATCAACAGAACAGATCAATGCGTCATCTCAGCTCATTATTTTTGTGGGACAAAAGGTGTAACAGTCGCTGCATTCGGTCATAGAACAGCTTCTGCTCTCCGTGGCGAACCATTGTCTGCGATCCTCTTTTAAAGTGTTTCTATGAGGCGTTGCAAAACATCGTACAAACAAGTGGCTTTCATGACTCGCACACATTACATTAATGGTTGCCTTTGTTACAACCATAATTGTACCAGAGTCTATTTCAATGCCGTCAGGAACGTCTTTTGGCAGATTGAGGTAACGCTCGGTATCATCATACAGAAAAGAAAAGAAATGAGGAACTTTGCAACATAGAAAGGAATTAACATGTGAGCATGGGAGGGGGTGGACTGATCAAGCAAAGATCAATGGTTCCTTTTTCTGCTCATTCTCTCTGATTGGCGCATGAATGTTTATGGGCTAATATGCATTACTTATTCATTATTTCCATATTCCTTATTTTCTTTCAAAATAGGAGGTGATTTGGTCCATAGACCCTATGTTAACTCACAGAGCCTTCTAATAGAATATAGAACACTACAGCACAGTACAGGCCCTTTGACCCTTGATGTTGTGCCGACCCATACATTCCTTCCAAAAAAAGGTACCGAACTTTTCCTACCTCATAACCCTCTTTTTGTTCTTTCATCCATGTGCCTGTCAAATGCCCCTAATGTTTCAGCCTCCACCGCCATCTTTAGCAAGGCATTCCAGACACTTACAACTCTGTATGAAAAAAATCGTACCCCTGATGTCTCCTGTAAATTTCCCTCCCTTCATTCCATTCCCCATGAAATTTTCCCACAATCTGTTCTCCCCACATTGCCATCAGCTCCCCTCTCCTCCCCAGATTTTACCACTCACCTTCAGATCAGAGGTCATTTAATCTACCGGGCCACCTAGCTTTGTGATGCATGATAAACTGGGGCAGGCAGTGCATCCAAACATTCATGGAATTACAGTAAGAATGTGCACTTATGGTCAGAAGCAACTCCTGGTCACTGGAGGTGTGAGGTAGCTCTCCCAGCTGTGTATTTGCATTACCCATCTAACCTTAATGTCTGCATGTTGATGGTCCAAAACCTTGTCTGATAATTTAGTGGCCAGTTGAACCCAACTAAGGTCATCATGGACACTGATGTCCCATTCATTGAAGACATCTATGTGGGACTCAAGAAGTCAACAATGATCAAAACGGCCTCCCATCACCCTGGTCACAATCTCTTCTTGCTGCTATCAACGGGCACAAGGCATGAAAATTCTAGACTCAAGAACAGTTATCAGGCTCTTGAACCTCCCCTTAATACCCTAACCCTAAACATCAAGTACTTCTGGACAAACAAAAGATTGATTCACAAAATGTCACTCTTTCTTTGCATTAACTGCTTCTTAAAAACTTGGGGGTATTATGATAGACAACTTTAAGCCAAACACAGAGGTAATTTCAGATTTGCTGCATCTCGTTGGAAGTTGGAGAAACATTAAATTAACTTTTATTGAATTTAGCAGGTTTCTGACACATTGCGTTAGTTCAACTGACCTAAAAATATTTACATTTGTACTCAGCATCTGATGCCTCTCATGTCAGTGCCCACCAATAGTTAGCCAGCATTGATTGATTCCAGTTGCCCTGACACCACTTTTCCATCGTCACAATGTCCCAGTGAAACCTTTCACCATGTTTATCACTGACTGCACCAAGATGAGCAGGGAAGACGTCCAAGTGCGAATGGTGAAAAATAACATGTTGAATGTCATGGTTTTGTATGCTTGAAGTGGACATAACATGCCTGGAAATCACAAATATAGGTGATATCTAAAAAATGGTACATGATAGGAAAATTTTAAGGTGATTTTCACGATCAGCAGATCAAAATCCAGAAAATGCTCTCCAAAGCATTCAGGAAGCAAAATCTCCAATGCCCAGTGATATTTATCCATCTTTCTTTATATATTTATGATCTCTTTTCCTGTCTGGGCATATCGAACCTAAGAAAGTTTAGGGGAGTCATCAGGAGTCCATTTTTTTTACACAGAAAGTTGTGGGAACCTGGAATGCATTGCTAGGGGTGGTGGTGGTGGAACAATAGGGACATTCAAGAGATTTAGACAAGCACATGGATGAAAGAAAAATAGAGGGTTATGAGATCTTGAGGGTTTAGTTTTTTGTGTAGATATATATAGATTGTCACAACAACATGGGCCGAAGAGAAAAGAAGGCGGGGACGGGGTACTGAACTTTAAGATCAGCCATGATCTCGTTGAATGGCGGAGCAGGCTCGAAGGGTCGAATGACCTACTCCTGCTCCTATCTTCTATGTTTCTATGAAGGGTCTGTACTGTGCTGTAATGTTCAATGTTCTATGAGAAGTTAATTCACTATCTATTCATTGAATTGATTCTTAATTTGAAAAGATGGGGAGTTGTATTCGATGCTGTGTCAGACTGGAATGGGAAATAACATTGCTTCTTTAAGAAATGAATGCCTGTGCACAGGTGACTGTACACCAACGCCAAGATCTCATGAAGGAATGGTGCTAATTTGGCCTTTGTAACTTTCCCTTAATTCTCCATCCCTTTCCATCTCTATTCACAGAGCCATCCCCCTCCCTCTGCTTGCTGCTGTGCCCTCCCTCCCTTATATACATGATCTCCCCCAACCCTACCACCCTACCATTTTGTTCAGAAGCTTGCCACATTTTTCCACGCCTTGATGAAGGACTAAAGCAAGAAATGTCAGTTCTGTATCTTCATCTTTGCTATTTCAGGTCGACTGTTTGACCTGAGTTTCTCCAGCTTTTGTAACACAGTTGCAGACTAATCTGTATCAAAGAGCATCAGTAGCATTGACACGTGGGTGGGATGAAAAAGAATGAATAAACACTTGTCATCCACTCCCTCAGTCAGTACTTCGAATGTCACTGATTCCAGTGATGTGGGGTTAGCCTGTTGGGAGAGAATATGTAACCTGGGTCTGTAGACTTGTAATTTAGAAGAAATGCAAACATAAAACCATGAAAGGAATAAGAGGAGATCCCACAGAAACATTTTAGACATACAGCATGGTAACAAGCCCTATCGGCCCATGCTGCCCAATGACACCCAATTAACCTTCTACCCCCCAGACATTTTGAACAGTGGGAGGAAACCAGAACACCCGGAGGAAACCCATGCAAACACGGGGGGATCGTACAATCTCCTTAAAGACAGCGCTGGATTTGAACCCCGGTCGCTGGCACTGTAACAACGTTGCCCTAATCGCTATACTAACCGTGCTGTCCATATAAAATGTTAAAATTCTGAAAGGAATGGATAAGATAGAAACATTGGGTAGGTTAGACTAAAACTGGGGGACAGAGCCTCAAGATTCAGGCAGGTTTGGATGGAGATGGGGCAGAGCTATTATTCCCAGAGTTATGGATCAGAGCAATTCTATGCCCAAGGAAGCTGCGGAGGCTGCCTCGTTGAATAGATTTCAGATCTAACAGTTAGATTTTTGCAGAATAATTAAGGGTTATGGGGAATAGGCAGGTAGGTGGAGCTGAGTCACGGCCAGATCATCCATGATCTTGCTGAATGGCAGAACAAACTCAACGGGCCACATGTCTAAATCTTGCTCCTATTTATCCTCTTACTGTGTGCTCAGAGACAAATTCTCCCTTCTATGCCAGAGAACTTAGAACATTGAACAGTCCAGCATAGGAACAGGTCCTTAGGCCCATAATGCCTGTGCCAAATTAAACCAAATCTCTTCCACCTGTGCACGATCCATATCCCTCCATTCCCCGAATTCAAAAGCCTCTTACATGCGCCTGTGGTATCTGCTTCCACCACTATCCCTGGTAACCCGTTCCAGGCACCCACGACACTCTGTGTAAAAATACTTGCCCTGCACATCTTTAAACTCCCTGCCCCTCCCCCCGACCGTATGTGTGCATCCATTTAAGTTCTGATTTATTGTCATAGTACATACATGACATCATATTCAACCCTGAGATTCTATTTCCTGAGAACGAAATTCCCACTTATTGGTAGTGCAAAAAAAAAACGGTACTCAAGAAAATACATAAACGTAAACAAATAAAGAAATAGAAACAAACTGTGCAATGCACAGAGAGCAAAAAAAAGTGTACAAAAGTAAGAATCCTTAAATGAATCTCTGAGTTCACTGTTGACGCTGGGAAGCAGATGTTCCTGAACCTGGTGGTGCGAGTCTTGTGGCACCGAGACCTCTTTCCTGATGGCAGCAGTGAGAACAGAGCGTATCCTGGGTGATGTGGATCCTTGATGATTGCTGCTGCTCTCCAACAGCAGCGTCCAGTGCTTGTCCTTAGAAAAAAAAATTAACTCCGTTTTATTTTCTAGTCATGCTTCAGGCAAAGGATTAGATTGTTAACCATTATCAAATATTTATATTTATAGGGATCTGGAAAGGGCTGGGGTATGGAACTAAGATCAATGCTGAGAATTATTCTCAACCCATTTATACAAAGGGTCCCTTTGTTTTTTCCGGTTACTGTTCCTGAACCATAGAAGCCAGTAAAAATCTCCTGGAGTAAAAACACATAAACTGGTCAAACAATATTCTTTATATTGCAAAGGTAAAAATGCATAATTGACATTTCAGATTTGAGCCCTTCATCAATCTCCTGGATTCTCCTTCAGCTTCTCTGCAAAGCAGTTTTGATGTCCTGACGAAAGAATCATCTGTTCATTAGTATGGGACTAGACAAAGGAGGAAAAACCCAACCCCAACCCACCAATTTTCCCTTGCAACCGCTGCAACCGTGTCTGCCTGTCCCGCATCGGACTTTTCAGCCACAAACGAGCCTGCAGCTGACGTGGACATTACCCCTCCATAAATCTTCGTCCGCGAAGCCAAGCCAAAGAGAAGAGAGACAATGCATTAGACATCCACAGGAGTATAAAGTAGGTTTGCTGGGCATTTAGCGCATGTATAAATTGACATGAAGTCAATGCATTACTCAGTGTTCTGGAATTGTTTGAATTAAGGGAGCACTTCTAAACGATATTAGTAGGTTGGCACATAAAAGGATATGATGAAGAGGTGTTGATTAACAGCAGTTTGAACAGCCCTCCCTCAGATGTGAGCGTGCATGGAATGACCTACATCTCACAGTCTACTGGAGATTGTTAAGTTTAGCACCAGATGCGTCAGGGCTTAATATCAGCAGACCCAGTGGGGAGAAAACAACGTTCTTAGCAAAGTAGAAGAAATGAAAGTTACTTCTGCTCTTTTGGAGTGGGTGTGTATATGTGGTGTGTGTGTGTGGGGGGGGGGGGGGTGGGTGGGTGTGTGGGGGGGGGTGGGTGGGTGTGTGGGGGGGGTGTGCGTGTGTGTGGGTGTGGATGGGTGTGTGTGGGGGGCAGTGCGTGTGGGGGGGTGTGTGTGTGCGTGTGTATGGGTGTGGGTGTCTGTACACATGCAGAATTATAAGGCAGGGGATGATTTTCAAGGGAGATCACTAAGGGAGTTTTAAACAGGGTTAATGATTTTTAAAATGAAATCGATGTTAAACAAGACACTGTATGCCAGCAAGCAAGGGAGAGATCGGCAGTCAGGACTTGAAATTGAAGGCAGAGGGATCAGAATTTTGGAATGGAATTCCAAAGCGAAATGAATAAGGGAGAACCAGCAGGTTCATGGTAAAATGCCCTGGAGGTAACACAGGCACACGAGAGGGGTTTGACAGCCAGGGACGAAACAGGAGTGGTGTTACTAATGTGGAAATTGGTGATCTTAATTAAGGCAAAGGTATGGATCATAGAACACAAACATTTCATCGTCTTTTAAGATGAGCGTCTAATATAGATGGGCAAAAAGTTCAGTGCTGATGAGGAGGGCTGGAGGGCCTGTTCTGTGCTGATCCACTCTGTGCCGCTCACCCCATCAGATATAATCGAGAATATGGTGATATTACAGGAAATGGAAGTGGAAGAAGGAAATTCTCTCCCGAAGCACATTTTGCGGAGGATACTCATGAGATGGGAGCACCCAACTCAATCATACGCGAGTGAACACCATGAGCCTTTAAAGTTGCAGACTGTGGGTTTTGCCCTGTGAAGTGAGGACAGCAATCTCAGCCTTGTAAGACGGTGTAAGACCTCATTAGCTCCACACATCCCGGTGCACGCTAAATTGAGACACAATATACGTATGACGCCAGCAGTGAATGAAAAGCTCCTTAATCACTCCACTTTTTTTTCAGCAAACATAAACCAGTAAATGAAAACATGTGATCATTAGTGATGCCAGTTCTCTTTAAAAAAATTAATTAACCTTTTTAGGAGAATGCTATAAAGGTTTGTTACCCCCTTTGCTTTATATTCAATGTTCTCCTTTAGATAACAATAACAGCGGCATTTCAATACTCCTCAATAGATTCTATTAAGAGAAAGCAATATTATTGGATAACAGCCTCGGCACTTGTATATTTTAATGCAACATAACATGTTTACACACTCATTGTGTTCAAGAGCATCTCCTGTGGAGGAGATTAACATTGAGTTACAAGGTGTGGGGGGGGGGGGGGGTTTCTTGGTGTAATGTCTGGATTTGTCTTTCTTGAATCTCCGAGAAATGATGAGGTTTATCAATAAGCATGGACATGCAGTGCCCCCATCTCTTGACAAGGCTGGCAGGCAAAGAGGACTCCTTCCTGAGTACTGTGTACAGTTCTGGTCACCTTACCCAAGGAAGAATGTAAAAACATAATGCTGGAGAAACTCAGCAGGTCAAACAGTGTCCTTAATTCAGCAAAAATAAAGATACAGAACCAACGTTTCAGGCTTGAGCCCTTCATCAAGGTCTGGACAAATGTGGGCAGGTGGCCAAACAAAATGGTAGTGGGGGGGGGAATGGGGCAAGGGGAGGAGCACAGTTCCACAGGCAGGAGAGAGGGAAGGGGATGGAGAGCTGGAGAAAAGAAGATGGAGGGATGGAAAAGAGAGAGGAAGACCAGGGAAACTTACAAAACGTCCACTGTTGGACTTGCTGTATTTTTTCCAGCATTGTGCTTTGACTTCAATCATGGTGCTTGCAGACTTTCGTATTTTACTTGAGGAAGGATGTACTGGCTTTGAAGGCAATGCAGAGGAAGTTCACCAGGTTGATTCCAGAGATGAGGGGGTTAGGCAGAGATTGAGTCACCTGGAATTTAAAAAAAATGAGAGGGGATCTTATCAAAATGTATAAAATTATGAAAGGCAGATAGAGGTAGGTGTTGTTTTCATTGGTGGGGGAGACTATAATTCGGGGACAGAGCCTTAGGATTCAGGGTGGAGATGAGGAGGGTAGTGAATCTGTGGAATTCACTGCCCATTGAAGCCATGGAGGCGACCTCAGTAAATATATTTAGGACAAGATTGGATCGACTTTTACATAGTAAGGGAATGAAGGGATAAGGGGAAAAGGCAGGTTGGTGGAGAAGATCCTATCATCAGATCTGCCATGATCTCGTTGAATGGCGGAGCAGCTTTGATGGGCCAAATGGCCTGCTTCTGCTCGTATTTCTTATTTTCTTATGTTCCTGGTGACAGGCCCCCACTCCCCACCTTTACTTGTAAGACAGAAATGGGGAGAGGTTTGCCACTTCATCCTTAACCATTTTTTTAATCCAAGTATTAAATTACCCTCAACTCTGTCTATGAAATGAGGCCCTTTCTTTCAGTGGGGTAACATATTGGAGCGGGAAGTCGCCCCAGGTCACTTGTGCCAAAATACAGCTCTAGTTCGCAACAGCATTCCTAATTCAAGACTTTAACCCATTCGTAACCATAGAGCAGAACTTCAGAGATGTTCAGGGTATGTTGCAGGTTTAACAGTGTTTGCCCAGGAGGAATTTCTAGCTCATTGCCTCTGCTTCATGGGACAGTGACTATATAGTCCAGCAGTAGGACAGGATGAAGCTCACTTTGGTCCAATTGAGGGTAATGTGGAAACACAAGTTTAAAAAGACCAATACTATCTTTGCAACCTCAAGAAAGGTGTGCGGCTGGAATGCATTGAGGTGCTGGTGGTGGAGGCCAGTGCGATAGGGTCATTCAAAAGACTTGGATGTACAAAAAGCAGAGGGTTATGGGCTGTGAGGTTGGGATGCTGGCCTCACCAATATTTTTATTATGTGGGCGCAATTCTCAAATGTGCTGGAGAAACACAGCAGGTTACGCCTGGACCTTTCATCGGGAATATGAAAAAACTGGTAGATGCCTAAATAAAAAAAGTAGGATGGGAGGATGAGGAGAGGAGGGAAAAGGGAGAAGTGGTGGGGGGGGGGGGAACAAAGGTAAACAGTTAAGTGGTAATAGGCATAAGTCTGGGCTTCTCCCCCTACCCATTTCTCCTCACCTGCTCCCTATCCCCCTCCCCTCCACCAACATTATTCAGACATTCTCCTTTTCCAAATTCCTGACAAGGGCTCAGACCCAAAACCCCGAGTGCCTTTGACCTTCTATAGATGCTGCATTACCTGTTGAATTTCCCCAGCACTTTTGTGCATTGAACTCATCCCCAGCATTGGGAAATTTTCTTCTTACGTAGAAGCAAGATGTCCTCTTTACTCTGATACTCAATCCCCCTGACCAAGCAAGTCTTCTTTACCATTCTATCCACTTGCATGCCCTGTTTCAAAAGCCCTTTTTCCACTGGCAACCCAGTTAATTGGCCATGCAGGGTCCTGGTTAAAGAAGCTATTTTTGCTGTTTCCACTGGGCCACTTTTACAAACTGCTTTCCTACTGACCACAAATCATCCCCGGGGACAGGACTGTCTACCTTCAACAATAGTCCCAGGATGCAGCTTGTCCTTTTTTCGCTAGTTTAATCAGAACACTGGCATCAGCTGATCCTGGGGGTGCGAGTCGGGGTCGTGGCCGTCAATCCCCGGCGTGATCTTACGTCATTTGATGCTGGCGTGCTGATTGTTTCCCTTTTCCACTGGACCCTATCCGGTAAATTGGCTGTCAATTCCTGGGACAAGATTCCATTGGAAAAGGGGCGAGAGAGTAATGGACTTGGACATAGGTCCCTCCAGACATCAATGCTCCTGAGGTCCTGCCATTTGCTGTGTATTTACCCTTACAGAATCAGAATCAGGATTTGTTGTCACGAACAGTCATGAAATTCGGTGTTTTGTGGCGGCGTCATTGTACAAACATTCATATTATAACCACCTAACAGCATTTACTGTAAAAAATAAAATAATAGGGCATGAAAAGGAAGGCAGTGTCTTTGGTTCATTGATTATTCAGGAATGTGATGGCAGCGGGGAGTAAGATCTCCCAAACATTATTGCCTTATTCTACCTCCTTCCCCACAGTTCTATCCATACTGAAAGGACCCTTGAAATGCTGCCATTTCTGCTTTGTGGGTCATGACATTGTTGTGTTATTTTGGCAAGTTCTTCAAGTCTGTGGAGGGAGAGAATGCAGGGCAGTTTTCAGGGTTGGAGATCCCACGGCCGTGCAGTAGAGGGAGCACGACTCTCAAGTTGTGAAGTACACAGATGGATTGCCGGGAGAGGGTCATTAACACGGGTACCTGACCCTGTTGATGTTAAGCAGAAAATAATGTGGCTTTATTTCAATACCTACATTGGAAGCATTTAATATTAACACTGGCCTCCCATCGTTTTGCTCTGGATTGATTGGAGCACCCAGCGTAATTACTGTGTTATAAGCACACTCCCTAGCTATTCTATAAGGCAATGTACATGATTTCCTAAATGTGTAACAAACTGAAGTCAACACAAATTATGATGCAATTGCAGAAATTATTGGATGTAATTGAATCTCCATTTGAAGCCTCTGTGCAGCTTATAACAAGAATATTTGACTCTTTGTGGATGGAGAGGCAATATATTGACATGATTTTTTTTAGAAAAGGATTGCGAATGGTGAAACAAGTAGGCTTCAATGCAACAATGAACAGGTAGAGTAGGGTTCTTTGTCCAGCACAGGTCATTGTTGGCTGGACCGCTCACAAGCACAGGTCTGTATCTGCTTTGCACATTATTTATGATTATTTTCTCTGTTGCACAGACAGTTTGTTTGCATTTCTATTTTTGTTTACATTTCTCTCTTTCTTGAGTATAGTTTTGTTTACAATGCCGATAAGTAGAATTCTACCTGGCCTGCAGGAAAAAGAACCTCAGGGTTGTATTTGATATCATGTATGTATTTTGCCAATAATATTGACTTTGGACATAGAAGATAGAGCATAAATCATTACAGCACAGTACAGGCCCTTTGGCCCTCGATGTTGTTCTGACCTATATATTCCTACCAAAATAAAAAAAAACAACACCTTTCTTACCTCGTAGCTCTCTATTTTTCTTTCATCCAAAAAGAGTCTCTTAAATGCCCCTCATGTTTCAGCCTCCGCAATCACACCTGCTAAGGCATTCCACACACACGCAATTGTGGATCAGTGGTGGAGATGTGGGTTAACATTGTCAAAAAGAAGGGATGAGATATTTTTGCCCTGCACAAGAATCCAGGCCTGCTGGAGAGATCAAGGATCATTGTCCACTACTGGTCAATATCCACTGGAGCAATGAAGTTCATTAACAAGCAGAGGTCAATGTACATCGGAGCGCTGGAGAATCATTGAGCTGTGTCAGTTGATGTTTACCGGAGAGTTGGGGACTATCTTGCGGGTTCATAGTGAAACTTATTTCATAGACTCATGGAGTCAGATGACTGGTGGAAGCTAGATCCTGGAGTTCCTGAATTATCAAAAATGAAGGATGCATTATTTAAAGGTGTTTACTTGTTTGAGTTAATCAGAATCAGAATTTATTGTCATGAACAAGTCAAGAAATTTAGTGTTTTGCAGAAGTTTCATAGAGCAAACGTTCGTATAACCAGTTTTGCAACAATAAATTTAAAAAATAACCCAATAGTGCACGAAAAGTAAGGCTTTGGTTCGTTGATCATTCAGGAATCTGATGGCAGCGGGGAAGAAGCTGTGCCTGTGCCGCTGAGTGCTCGTCTTCAGGTTCCTGTACTTTTTCCCGATGATAGCAGAGTGAAGAGGGCGTGGGCCTGGGTGGCAAGGGTCTTTGAGGATAGAGACCATCTCTTGTAGATGTCCTCAATGGAATGAAGGAGTTAAACAGTAATCTTTCTAATTTGGTGATGATGTTCCAGAGAGATTCTTTATATGCCAATCATCCATGGGTAATAATTCCTTCACACTACAGATTTGGATACACTGGACTGAGCACCCTCTTCAGAGAACAGAACTTGGGGTAATTTAGTTTGAAGTAATTTACTGTTCTAATCAAGCACTGAATTTGAAAATGTAATGAAGAAATAATTAGTGTACCTAGGCTCTGGCCAGTCACGTAATTTTTGGAAGGGACAAAGCAGGTTGTGGGTGGTATGGTTACTGCAAACACTATCACAGCGCCAGTGACCCAGGTTCAATTCCGGTGATGTCTGTAAGGAGTTTGGACATTCTCCTCGTGACTGTGTGGGTTTCCGGTTTCCTCCCACCCTTCAATTTGTAGCCTATTTGGTGTACTGTGTTTGGGGGCATGGGCTTGTTATGGTAGGGCCCGTTATAGTGTTGTGTGTTTAAATTTGAAAACAATTAAATTAAAATTGTGAAAATCTGTATTGTGGAGGTCGAAGATCATCTGTCAGTGGACAATCATTTTGATTTATTGCTTCTAATAGCAGTGTTTTATTCTGATATTAAATAAGAAAGATGTTATATTGATTAACTAATTGGTTTTTCATTTCAAATTAAACCCGTCTTACTTGGATTTTGTCTTACTCCAGTCCAGTTCCTGACCTGTTCCTAACTAATCCCACTGAATCCCACTGCTCTTCATTATATTCATGGTTGTCCACAACAACCATTGAATGTCAAAGACAGGATGCATTGTCCCCTTACATCCATTTCTCTCACTCTATCTGGGCTCCAGTTTGGATCCTGGCCTTGATAACTGACCTGTGTTTCTGGTTCAGTTCTAACTCCTCCCTTGCATCCCTCTCCTCTTCCATCCCACAACAGAATCTCTTGGTGTGACTCAGAGCCTACATGCATTAGAGCACATTAGAACCTACATCAGGGGTGTCAAACTCCAATTCACGGAAGGCCAAAATTAAAAACTTGGACTAAGTCGAGGGCCGAACTAAATATTTATTGAAAATTTTCAACAACATCTGCATGTTTTCTCTTCTTTCAACATATGTAATGTTAAACTTTTTCTTATTAAAATAAATGTTTAATAATAGTTTTGGATAAACTCTTTCCAGAAGCATTAACAAATGAGAAATAAAATATTCAATAAATAATATTCCTCTATAGAGGATTTGTCAAATGTTGCTAGTGTGCTGTCGAATAGTAAAATCTGAGGGCTATTGAGAATGTGGGAGAATAACATGATTCCTGAAACAATCCAATGGGTGACTGATTGTGGGCATGAACTCTAGCAGGGTTATTTGCCATGCCCTTTTTCCACTGGTACAGATATCCTTTGATTGACACACTTTTCAAGTTTTATGCCTAATGAGCATCCAGGTGCAGGACCATTTTTAACCAGGAATATATTGATCACTGTGACATGAAACGATTGGAAGATCGTTTTATCCTGAGATTAAAGTTCATAATCCTTACTCAGGCCTGTGTGCGGGAGGGCGGGGTTTGTGGGCGATCGGGTTGGACAACGACAGTGCGGGGGCATCGGCTCTCGCTGCAGGGCGGCATCTCGGTGGATCAGCGGCCCCGTCACCGTGAGTCGCGGGTCGGCCTGCGGCAGGGAGGGGGAGTGGGCAACGGTCCTGGCGAGGTCAGGCCCGAGGCCTCCGGTTCCGGGCGCTGGGAAGCGGCCTTGGCTTCCCCTGACACCGGCCAGGCCCCAAAACCAGAGTCCACGGTGAGACCCTGCAACGGAAACAGAGGAGGTGGGGGCGATTAGCGGGCTGACGCCAATGCATTCTGGGATTTGTTGTATTACTGTGCATGCGCTATACTGGCGCGGCGGCCAGCGGGCCACCTCTAATACATTTTTGAAATGATCTTGCGGGCCAAATATAATTATATCTGGCCCGCGGGCCAGAGTTTGACATGTGTGACCTACATACATAGATCCATTGGCTTTGCTTGTCTGCAAAACATTCTTGCACACTGTAATTACTGGTGCCCACATACATGGGTCTTGTGTGTAACAAAATACTGCAGTGGGGGGCCAAGATATGTATTGTAATGTTCTCATTGGAATTTTGGAGAATGAAAGGGGATCTCATTTGAAACATTTTGAATATTCAAAGGCATGGACAGAATAGATGTAGAAAGGTTGTTTTTCATGATGGGAGAGTCTAGGACAAGAGGGCACGACTTCAGGATTGAAGGGTGCCCGCTTAGAACAGAGATGTGAAGGAATTTCTTTAGCCAGAGGATGGTAAGTCTGTGGAATTAGGAGGTCAGGTCATTGGGTGTATTCAAGACAGAGATTGATTGGTTCTTGATTAGTCAGGACATCAAAAGCTTTGGGGAGAAGTCCAGGAAATGGGGCTGAGAGGGAAAATAGATCAGCTCATGACTGAATTGCGGAGCAGACTTGATGGGCTGAATAGCCTATTTCGGCTCTTGTGTCTTATGGTCTTATCCACGCCCATTACATCTGCCTGATTTAGGCCACCTCTCTTGACACAGGAACAATTGCAGAGCCTCTGTTCGAGCTATCTGCTTTCTCACTTAATCAATTTCTGCTCTCTCAGAGAAGTCATGGACATGAGCTAGAGGAGTGGAGCTGAGGCCAAGGTCATGTCAGCCATGATCTGAAGCATGTTCACATGGTCATGGGTTTCATGTCCTTTCACATCACAATCTACTCTCTCTCTCCTTTTATCCCTCTTTTGCCCTCATCCATCTTTGTTTCTCCTCTATTCTCTTTATGTGTGTTCTAGTTTAATTTCTGTTCTCCCTTTCAGAGACTCCTCCTGCACTTTCTTTTATAAATGGCTGTTTCAGGCTCTGTTCCCTGTGCCATGTCTCAGATAAGAGAATTTATTGGGAGACCTTCACTGCTGTTTTATAAATTGGATTTCAAAGTTATTACTGGTGCATTAGTTGAAATTAGAATGGCCATAAAGGTGCCAGTTCGTGTAAGCATATTCTCAACTCGAGGATTTCATCTGCTTGATTGTTCGAACCTTTTTTTTAATTATCGTTCAGAATCTCTTCTAAATATGTACAATGATTTACTTCTTAATTATTTTTTGGCGCAGTGAGTGAAATATGACTTCAGTCCAGTTAATGCTGCATTACCCTTCAGGTCTAACACCTTGTAAGTGGGAGTGATGTTTGAGCAATATCACCGGCCCTTTGTGTCCCTGTTCAACTTCTTGGCCTGTTCTTCTTCTCTCTTCCTGGCAGCAAAGCATAGATCCGTGAGGGTGGTCCCTGAGATGAACAATATAGGAGCAGGGAGTGAGCCTGTCTGTCCCTCTTCATGGCCACCATTTAATATAATCATGGCTGATTTACCCCATTTCTCATTTCTTCTCTGTACCGGTTCTAATCCCCTGAACTGTCTCCTTACAAGATTCAAGATTCAATTTATTATCATAGCAATGAAACAGTGTCCTATCGCATGAAATTTCTTTTTCCCTGCTGCAAGGCGGACAGATTCACCACCGGCAAGAATTGCCTAAGCTCCTCTTATAGTCTTAAAGTCAGAGAGAAAGAGAGAAGCAAAAGAGAGTCTGTTCCCCCCCCCCCCCCCCCGAGTCACCGAGTGCCTGTATATTCGCCTCTAGTGCTTCCACAGCTCCCACAGCCAAACAGAGTCCAATCCAAACCAAGCTCCAGACCCGAGATTTCCCAGAGCCAAAATCAATTCTCACTTGTCCTCTCATCATATCCATCTAACACCTTTTCTCTGTTGGTCTGGACTTCTCCGCTTCCCCTTCCCTTTGCCCAGCCTTTAATTCAGACGCCTGATTTTTCACTCATACCCTGAAGAAGGGCTCAGGCCCGAAACATTAGTGACAGATCTTTACCTCCTGTGGACGCAGCGAGACCAGCTGAGTTCATCCAGTGTCTCTGAATTTTGACTACAGACTTTTGTGTTTCACCTCAAAAATGTTTCTACATCTTATTCAAGGAACCTCCAGTGATCTAGCCTCCAATGCAGAGAATTTCAGAGATTCGTTGTCCTCTTTGAGAGGGATGAGGGTTTGTTCCAAGATGAGAGATTGAGTTGATGATAATGAGTTTATTGTCATACAACGTAGAGATTCACCAAAAGTACTACTTGCTGAAGCCAAACGGTTACTTGGACGCACCAACTACAAATAGTGTACATTAAATTATCCCAGTACTGAAAGGAATAATAAATATTGTTATGAACTCAGAGGACCCCAAAACCCCGCAGTAATAGATATTCACCAAGACAAGTGGTTACTCAAACAAAAGTTGAATTTTAATTATCTTTAAACATGAAAACAGGATCAAACTTTAACTTATTACTATTAACTTAACTAACCTAACTTAATCCCCTTCTAATTCTAAGTGCACGTGTATGTAATATGTGAGTAAGTTTAGAAAAGTTCTTTGATTCACTGTCTAATCTCACTTCTCATTCCTCCAAGTTCACTGGTTGCAGGCAATTCTTATACTGTGCACAGAATTTAACATTTATAAAGTTCACCAGGCTTTGGTTACCCCTCAGGAAGGTTCTTGTCAGTTTTCAAAGAGAGATTTGCTGTTTTCTGGATACAAACTGATTCTTTCTAATCAGCCATGTCAGAGTCTTGCTGAAGAAACTTGCCCCCTCCGGGTTCTCCAGATGATAACCTCTTTCTTTCAGGTCACCACAGAGTTCCTTTTTGTTTCCCTTATTTCAAGTGAAATATTAGGCAGCCAGTCCTCTCCTCTTGTATGGACCACAAGGGCTTTGACCAGGCTGAACTAAGCATTCACAACTCATCGTCAAAATGGGGTTTTCCACAAGCTTTCCAGCTTGTCCTGTTCCAGTCCCAGCAGCTACTGCTGAACTCTCTTCTCTCTCTCTCTCTCTCTCTCTCTCTCTCTCTCTCTCTCTCTCTCTCTCTCTGACATAGAAACCTGTTTGCCTCCCTCTGCTTGCAAAACTGCCTGATCCTCTCAGAACAGCAACCTGCACTCATACAGAACTCCGAACCCAATCCTCCGAGTTCTTTCATGTGTTGCTTTTCAAAACAACAATCCATTAGTGAAGTCTCTATAGGCACTCCCCCAAAGTTTTTGCAAAGGCCCTCAGACCCGGCCTGTCTGGCTTGAACAGAGCTCCAGTATTTTAAATGAGATATTTGAAGTGACCTACACTAAAAAAAACCTGCCACAATTTATCTCCGAAAAACATATCTATATACAATATAAATATGTATAAATATTGTCTAGTTGCAGCTAGTTCAAGAAAGAAAAGTGGAGTTTCAATAGTACAGGCAAGCTTTTTTTTGTGGACCTGGAGTAATTTAAGGTTAGAGTAGTAAAAAGCCTTTCAAGAGACTTATAATTGTTGGATAAGAAGTGTCCTTGAACATGGAACATAGGAACATAGGAAGTAGGAACAGGAGTAGGCCAGAAATGGCCCATCGAGCCTGCTCCGCCGTTCAATACGATCATGGCTGATCTAATTTATGACCTAAAGTGCTGGACTTTAGGCTTCTGTATCTTTTGTCCAAAGGGAGCAGCAGGAGAGGTTGTGAGCAGGGTCATGGGGGTCCTTTATGATGTTCAGGCAGTGCCTCACGTAGATGTCTACAATGGACGAGAAGACGGAGCCCATGTTCTCTGATCACTGGAGTCTGGAAAAAAGAGAGGCGACCTGATTGCAACATCAAATGTTGGGAGTGGATGAGAGACTTATTCTGAGAGTTAAGGAAATGGTGTTTCAACATAAACCGGTCCCTTTCTGGTTGATGAAAAGTAAAGAGCAGAGTGCCACAGGGATTGGTGCCAGGATCTCGGCTTACAATTCATCTAAATGATGGATGAAAGCACCAGTCAATTAGTTGCTAGATTTGCTATTGGTGCAATGGGCAGAAAAGTAAGTTGTGAAGAGGAAAACAAAGGGATATAGGTGGGTTGAGCCAATGGAGAGAGATCAGGGATATGGATTAAAGCGAGGCACACTGTAAAATTGTCCACATTGGCAAGAAAAGTAAGATTGGATGAAGATACAGAGCCAATGTTTTGAGTTGGAGCCCTTCATCAAGGGGTGAACAAAATGTAGACAGGCGCCTGAATAAAATGGTGGGGAGGGAAGGGACAGGGGGAGGAGCGCAGTCCCACAGGCAGGAGGCGATAGGTGGTTAAGGGAGGGAGGGTGCCACAGAAAACAGGGGGATGAAGGATGGCTTGGTGTACAGAGAGGGAAAGGGGTGGAGAGCTGGAGAAGGAGACTGAGGGATGGGGAAGGGATGGAGAACAGGGAGTGGTCCAGCAGAAACTGGAGGTCGATGTTAATGCCATCCGGTTGGAGAGGGCCCAGACGGAAGATAACATGTTGCTCCTCCAATTTATGGGTGGCGTTGTTTTGGTAGTGCATGAGGCCATAGTCAGACGTGCCCTCCCTCCCTTATCCACCTACCACTTCCTGCTTGTGGGACTGCGCTCCTCCTCCTACCCCTCCCCCACCATTTTGTTTGGGCGCCTGTCCAAATTTTCCTCATGATTTGATGAAGGGCTCAGGCATGAAGCGCTGGTTCTGTCTCTTTACCTTTGCTATATAAAGCCCACTGTTTGACCTGCTGAGTTTCTCCAGCATTGTGTTTTTACTGCAATCATGGCATCTGCACACCTTCGTGTTTTACTCAAGCATGCTATCTAAACAAGAAATCATGGTGCTCTGTGGTGCATTGATATAGGTGGCCCACGCACGGTTTACGGAGGGCAAGTAGGTCGGGACAGTGAACAATCGGGAAAACTAACAGAGTGGGGAGGATTGAATAGGAAGAATAGAATATTGCCAGAGGAATGAATACACATTGAGGGAGAGGTTGTTGTGCTGGCACCGAGCTACCATCTTTAGCCTCTAGTCCAACTTGTTGTACAAGATCCAGCTGATGATGGTGGTGTCCTCTTCAAACTTCTGGATGGAGTTGGAGTGGTGTTTGGCCACGCAGGAGCTGAGGACTGGCATTAATGATCTTCATTTTCTTAACTTATGTGGTCATTTGACATGTTCAATGTTATTATCATCTGACTACATATACAACCAGATGAAATAGTGTTTGTATGGCCACCACAGTATAGACACATACACGAGCGTGCGTGTGCACACACGTGCACACACACACACACACACACACACACACACACACACACACTCACGGGCGCAGACATATACAGACACATAAATGCACATGGGCACAGACACATACAGACGAAGAAAGACACACTCACACACACACACTCACGGGCGCAGACATATACAGACACACACAGACACATAAATGCACATGGGCACAGACACACACACACACACACACACACAAACACACACACACACACAAATGCACATGGGCACAGACACATACAGACAAAGAAAGACACACTCACACACACACACTCACGGGCGCAGACATATACAGACACACACAGACACATAAATGCACATGGGCACAGACACACACACACACACACACACACACACAAACACACACACACACACACTCACAGGCGCAGACATATACAGACACACACAGACACATAAATGCACATGGGCACAGACACACACACACACACAAACACACACACACACACACAAACACACACTCACAGGCGCAGACATATACAGACACATAAATGCACATGGGCACAGACACATACAGACAAAGAAAGACACACTCACGCACACACACTCACGGGCGCAGACATATACAGACACACACAGACACATAAATGTACATGGGCACAGAGAGAGAGAGAGACACACACACACACACACACACACACACACACACACACACACACACACACACACACACACACACACACACACACTTGTAACTCTTGGATTAAGATGGTGCTTACAGAGTCTTTCCAGGAATTCAGTTTTGAAGTGTGGCATTAGAGAGCTTGTTATATTTACAGAAAGGATGAATGAGTAAACTGAGACTACAGTTTTGAAAGATCTTCTGGATGTTAAAGGCCGACAAAGTTAACGTAGTGGTCAGCGCGATACTATTATAGCGCCAGCAACACAGGTTCGAACCCGGCACTGTCCATAAGGAGTTTGTGTGCTCTCCCCATGTCCTGTGTTGGCTTTCTCCAGGTGCTCTGGTTTCCTCCCACCTTCTAAAAATGTACAGGAGTAGCAGGTTAATGAGTGTATTTGGCTGGAAGGGCCTTTTTACTGTGCTGACATTTTAATGTCAAAATCCCATCCACTATAAGCAAATTTCTTTAGAAATACATTTTTGATTCAAATTCAAGAATATTTGTCATCCGGTTGTACCAGTACAACCCAACAAAACAGCTTTCTCCTATCCACGGTGCAGAGCAATGCATACACGTAATACACATACAGACATACGATACAGGTACATAGATATATTAAAATAGAGTCATGGAGGGTTATTTTAGCAGATTTTCAGCTGTCTCACTGCCCGTGGTGCATCTGGCTCTGATAATCCTGTATTTTTTTTTCTGACGGCCAAGTAATAAGGTGATGGATATGATGCGTACACGATTCTGAGAGTTGCCACCATAGAAGTCAACAAGAGAGAACATCAAAAGTGGCATGCAGCATTCAGCAACCTGCTGAAATGTTTGCATTCAAGTGAGTGAAGTTCCAGTAAGTTAAACAGAATCCACCCTTTCCCAGGGCCAGAAACAGCTCTGAACTGAACATTGCACTGGTGTTTGGTCAGAAACAAAGAGATGTTTTGGGAAGCCAGCATTACTGTTGTTGTAATATCTGCAGTTATCTGCTTCGTGGTTGGAAGGATCTCATTTCTGAATGTTGATAATCAATGAATAGGCAGAGATATGGAAAAGTCAAGTGAAAAAGTATTTAGTTCCTCATTAAATATGTATGAAATCTCATTAAATATATTTAACAAGATTTTTGCGTAGTTGGGAATTAAAGGTTAAAGGGGAAAAGGCAGGTAGGGGGAGTTGAGTCCAAGGCCAAGTGACCTCGTTGAATGGGGAGCAGGTACAATGAACCAGATGGGCATCTCCTGCTTTTATTTCCTATGTTCACATGAGAGGCCAGAGATCAGAACCCAGGGAACAGTGAAGAACAAGAAAAGGCACTGAATAAAGAGTAAAAGAAAATGGCCTGGTTAAAGAGTGAGAAGTCAAGCAGAGTCCCATAGGAGAGGGGTAATTTTGATCAGCTTGTTGTAGGTAACTTACCACTAACTTTCCAAGCTACCTTGGAGTGCTCAGAAGCTAAGTTGATTTATCTAATGTGCAGTACACTCGCAGATGCTGAACAAAGCAATACATTTCATTTGGTCCTGAACAAAGACAGTACCTGCAAGTTCCCCTCCAAGACATATTCCATCCTGACATCACTTGATAAATGACGAGCCAAGCTATGCCATGGAGGATCGGTAGAATCCAAAACTTTAAGTCAACCTTCCATCAGAGTTCTGATCAACAAAGTTTTCCCAAAATAGGCCAGTCCTGCTTATATATTCTCAAAAGGAAGTTCTTAGTTCTATGCTGACAGTATTCCATGGCCTAAACTCTCAAATTACCTCTATACATCTATCCATCCCTTTGTCTTTGCTCCACGGTACAGACACGTGGCTCAATATATTCGTGCAAGATTGCTGTCAAAATTTGATCTTAAAATGCCCATTTGAAAGGAGCTACACTATTAGCGCAACACTGTTACAGTGCCAGCGACCCAGGTACGAATCCGACATTGTCTGTAAGTAGATTGAATGTTCTCCCTGTCTCTACAAGGGTTTCCTTCCACCCTTCAAAAACGTGCAGGGTTGGAGGTTAATTGGGTGTCATGGGGGGGGGGGGGGCACGAGGTCGTGGACTGAAAGGGCCTGTTGTGCTGTATGTCCACATTTAATTCTTTTTAATTTAAATGGAAATGGAAATTGAAATTTGCACATAATTGCTGGGTGCAAGGCCTTCAAGAGAAGAAGAGGAGACTTATGCCCAGTAATGTCAGTCGAAGAAATTGATCTTGTCTGTTCACCTTCATTGATCCTGGTTTGTTCCGATCATAGAGTCAAAGGAAGAATTGGGAGAGGATCACGCTTCCACCTATTTAGCTGCCAAATCACACAATGCCTAGTTGACTTGACCTTGCCGAAATTCTTGAGTATTCTGCCAAGGTGCGGTTGGTGTAGCAGTTGGCCCAATGCTATAACTGCACCAACATCCCGGGTCGAATCCAATCCTGTCTGTAAGGAGTTTATACATGACCCTGACCCTGCTTGGGTTTTCCCTGGGTGCTCCCACCCTCTAAAACAAACAGGGTTGATGGGGTTAATTGGGTACAATGGCTTTCAATGGCCAGAATCAGCTTCTACTGTGTTGTCAGTCTGTTTAAATTCACACTCGTCATTTTGTCGCCTGAGATTGAAGGTGCTCAGGTGCCGCACCCTCCAAGAGCCATTCAAGGAGACCAATATGTGGTGAGCAGCCTCTCTGCCTGGAGTTAGAACATCGGAAATTACTCTGAGCATCTGGTCATTCACATTGTACAATGTACATATGCACCAAATTCTTAGTTGCTACAGTTGGACAGGTACTTGTAAAGAAAAATTATAATTGTAAACTAATTGAATTAAGTTAAAATAGACAATAAATACATAAGATAAAAAATATTCACAGTAATCCCTATTGCATGCGTGCAGATCCCTTTGTGGTGTCAGGTTAGTGTAACAAGGGGAAGTTTGAGAGTCTGATAACTGTTGGGGGGAAAAAAATACTGTCCTTATACCTAGAGTTGCTGGTTTTCTGACTTCTGTACCTTCTGCCTGAAAGGAGCAGAGAGAAGTGGTTTGACTCGATGGGACAAAGGGTCTGTTCCTGTGCTGTCTGACTAAGATCATGGGTGACGGATTGAAAGTAGAGACTATGTACAGTCCCAACCACCGTGCAACAAAAACTTTGATTAACGTAACTATGTCTATTGTAAAAGGGGAAAAAAAAGGGATTAAAAGAATAGAAAATTGTTTTTCAGGAAGTAGATTCTTATCCTTTGAACAAATGAGAGATAAGTACAATATAACGGGAGATACAGCGCTGGCATATTACCAACTGAGATCCTACTTGAAAGATAAATTAGGAAGCAACTTGAGTTTACCAGAGGGAAGTAACCTTGAATATGTGATTACAGATACAATGTTAATCAAAAGATTTATAAAAAATATGTATATTAAACTGCAAGAAAAGGAAAATGAGGAAACAAATGGTAAAACTAAACAAAAATGGGAACAAGATTTAAATATAAAGATAAAAAAGGAAACATGGGAGAAGTTATGCTCTGGAACGATGAGAAATACAATAAATACGAGGCTGCGTATGATACAATATAATTGGTTACACAGACTATACATTACACCGCAAAAGTTAAATAAATGGGACCCAACAGTATCTGATAGATGTTTTCGATGTAAAAAAGAAAGGGGAACAACAATTCATGCAATCTGGACATGTGAGAGAGTAGAAAAATTTTGGGATGATCTCAATCAGATATTAAATAAAATAACAGAAAACAATATACCAAAGAATCCAGAGATCTTTCTCCTAAGTAACATAAAAAATAAAGAATTTGGAATTGACTTGGAGGATGCACAAAAAAGATTTGTTAAGATAGCCCTAGCCGTAGCAAAAAAATGTATTATGTCAACCTGGAAATTGGAAGATAATTTGAAAATACAACAATGGTATATAGAAATGAATAAATGTATTCCATTAGAAAAAATAACATATAGTTTAAGAAATAATATTGAAATATTCGAACAAGTATGGGAGCCTTACATTAAATACAATAGCGAAAACCTACCGGGAACAAACATTACCTAAGTTGATGGAAGGAGAAGAAAAGAAAAGAATGGACTCAGTAGAATTTCTGGTGTATTTTTGTTGAATGACAACATTGTCTAACTGAATTAATGCAACCTAGATTGTATAACTAAAATGGATGAGAGGGGGGGGGATGGGGGGGTGGCTTGGGAGGAGGGAGGGGGGAGGGAGAAAAAGTCACTGTAAATGTGTGGAAAAGAAAAAGTGTATATCATGGCTATTGTGATTTATGGTGTGAAAAATAAAATATTAAAAAAAAACAAAAAAAAAAACGTAACTATGTAGAAAAATGGCCCAATGTGTATCATGGTAAATGCAGGAATGATTTTCAAGCAAGATTTGAACTTCAAGTGTAGGTTTTAAGGAGTCCCCCACTAAATGGTGATGATGAGGGTTTATAGAAGAGATGGAGAAGAATGCTTGCCTGCTGCAGGTATGTAAAGGTAGAGAATGGAGCAAAGGAGACAACCCTACAGGGAAGGTGACCATGGTTAACGAGAGACTCAGCGGCCGAAGGGCCCACATAGGCTGCAGGCGACTTATGGTTGGGGGAGCTGCACAGGCTGGCTCACGGGACCGGGATTCGAGAGGATGCTGAGGACAAGAACGCCTCCCGAAGGGCCTTGGGCACTTCCGTTTTGTGTCAGGGGTTTGGATCTGGAGCTCGGGTGGCCGAGTAATCGAACAGGAGTCTGTGCAGCTCCAGAGGCTGCAGGAGCGCTGGAGGCGAATCCAGTGTCACTGAATAACTCTCCTTTGTTTTTCTTTCTGTGTGGGCAACACTAATGGCAATTCTTTGTCTGCCTTACATCAGGGAGAATACAATTTTGTGTAATATTACATGTTCTCAACTATTACACGACAATAAAGGAATCTTGAATCTTGAAAATACACTAGCAAACAAACTGGAATTACCATTCAAGAGAAAAGGCAACCATCAATATGAAAGGGCAGATCAAATATTCACATTTGCAGTTTGGGCAGAAAAATGAAATAAATTTAGATCTAAATTTAGACCAGTGGTTCTCAATCTTTCTCTTCCCACTCACACACCACTTTAAGTAATCCCTAAGCCATCGGTCCTCTGTGATTAGTAAGGGATGCTGAAGGTGGGATGTGGGTGGAAAGAAAACATTTGAAAACCACCGTTTTAATTGTCCCTCATTGACTCGTTATGTGCACCGTTTCATAACTCCAAAGGAAATGGGCCAGTGACAATTTTCCTCAAGCAAAATATTTCAGTAACAATTGGGTCTAGAGCAATGATTCTCAACCTTCCCTTCCCACCCACATCCCACCTTAAGCAATCCCTTACTAATCACAGAGCATTGATGACCTAAGGATTACTTAAAGTGGGATGTGAGTGGGAAGAAAAAGATTGAGAACCACTGATTTAGACATACAGAATGGCAACAGGCCCTTCTGGCCAATGACCCAGTACTGCCCATTTACATCCAATTAATATGCAATCCCCGTATACCAGAGTACCTAGAGGAAACCCACGTGGACATGGGGATAATGGATGAACTCCTTACATACAGTGTGGAATCTGAACCCCGGTCGCTGGCTCTTTAACAGCATTGCTCTGACTGCTTTGCTCACCGTACCATCCCTGATGTTACAATAGCAAGACAGGTCCTTGGAGTTTCTGGATTGGCGTTGTGGTTAGGGCAGTCCAGGGAGGTTCCAGTGCCTAAAAAGAGGTTCATAAAAGTGGAAAGGCAGAGAGGATTTTGGGGAGCACAGTCCTTGGCTGCTAAAGGCACAATTTGCCATGCTGGAGTGATGAAATATAAAAAAAACCTGACATTCATATTAGCTCTCATTAAGAATGAAAGCAGAATTCAATTGGATTCCATTATTCATGCCGATAAGGTTTATACAACTTTTGATCCTGACAAGTCGGGTTTAAGACAATTTAAGTAATTGCTCGGTGTTTAAAGGCACCCTGACCTCATAATGCGTTGATCTTTTGAGTCGATGCATTAAGTTCCTGAAGTTTTCTAATTGATTCTGGATTATCTGTGCTTCCCACATTCAAACAATTACATGTGGCAGTAGGTAGCCATGACAATAATAACCCATTACTAAGGGAACAAGCAGAGCCTGGTGGAGCTGAAGGGAGGTTGCTGTGTGGTGATAATCGCGTTGCTCATTTCAGAATTAATTGAAATTGAAACAATATTCAAAATGAGTAAAAACCTTTTTTTGCAATATGCCAGGTGGCAAATTTTCCAATGCAGCTTCTCCAGACGTTCCCCTTCACTGTAAAGAGTAATAAAAGTCAACATTTTTAATAACGTTATTATTATAAGTTTATTATTTAATCTATCTCTGCTACACTTTTATTTCTTGAGTTTTATTATGGGTCTTGTATGTCCACAGTAACCCTGTTAACTTCCACCTTACCAATCAAGGTCTATCCAACTCCAGCATCCATTCAACCCATTTCTGAGCCTGTGTGGGTTTGTGGATCTCGGCCTGGCCTCTGATCCTCCCACCACATTCACTGACCTTAGCCTGAGCAGCGTCAGAGATGGAACTTAATTCTAGCTTCTGGCCCCTGTGAATTCTTCATTCCTTTAAGAAGCACTAGTTGCCTTATATTTTGACTACCTGCCAAATTATCTCCCTCCATGTCTTGGTATTAAATTTGTGCAACATCTTTATTTACAGCACGGTAGAAGCCGATTCCGGCCATTCAAATTTGTGCTGCCCAATTTCACCCAAATTAACCTACTTTTTAGGAGGGTGGGACGGCGACACTAGAGCATCCGGGAAAAACCCATGCAGACGCGGGGAGAACCTGCAGACTCCATATAGACAGCAGCGGATTTGAACCCGGATCGCTGGTGCTCTAATAGCGGCCCACTAACCACGAGGTGAAATGTGCATCCCAACGCTAAGGAGGTATTGAGGACAGATAACCAAAAGATTGGACTGTAAGTCTGACTTAAAATGTCTCTTGTGAGAAGAAAGAGATTCAGAGAAGTGTTGCAGTGTTGAAGTGAAAGCATGCGGATGAAGAATGGAATGACGGAAGTTATCCCCACTCAAGATCGCAGCCGTAACTTAAACCGTCGGAAACAAAGCATCTTTTCCTTCTTCAAACCCTCAACTCTTTCTCTTCGGTTAAGATGCCTTTCTCCCTCCCTCTCCCCGCACTGGCGTGATCTACTGGGATTGTTGTCTGAAGAGGGCACACAAAATCATTGAGGACCCCTTCCACTCTGCGCACAGCATCTTTCAGCTGCTTCCATCGGGAAAGAGATACAGGAGGATCAGAGCCAGCCCCACCAGGCTGTGGAACAGCTTCTTCCCATGGGCAGTGAGAATGATGATCGACCAAAGGAACAGTTCACACTGACCATCTGAGACTCTCATATTTTCAAAATGAGATTTATTTATTTATTTGTTATTTTCTACTGCTTGCCTGTGTATGTAATGTATGTCGGAGTATTACGTCTGGTTGTATGTCTGCGTGATTTGCACCGAGGACTGCAGAATGCTATTTCATCAGGTTCTCCTTGTGCAATCAGATGACAATGAACTTGACTTAAAACTGAACTCTTTGATGCAGTGTTTCGCCATCTCCATTTGCAGCTCGCCATTAAATTTGAGGAATAAACAACACCGCATAGCAGCTCGAGGCAGCTGGTTTACAATGAGTGGTCAGCAAAGACATATTGTCATCAGCGAGCGAATGAGGAGGAAGATCAGGGAGGTCAAAGCTTGGAAAAAAATGCCTGCATTCACAAATGTCAACATTACAATCTTAGCCCTTCCTGTGCATGAAAGTGAAGATTATAGTTTCCTGACACAGTGGTCTGATTGCAATTATCCGATGGGATAGTGAGGGGTGACTTGCTGCGGACTGTCTTTTCAGCAATAAGTCAAACAATGAGTTGAAGGATGATCAAGGAACCGGAGACTTTGTCAGGTTTCCTGCTGCGTGCTTGTTGCAGAGAGCAGTTTATTGCCATGTAAAAGAATGAGGAGCTTGCTTGAAAATCACTGTCCCTTCCTTCTGCCACTCCAGATTCAAATCAGGTGATTCAAATCAGGTGAGGGGCATCTATTTTGTGAGGGGAATGGTTATGGAGGCAGCACATAAAGGGGGAGGAGAAACTTGCAATGGAGAAGCCTCTGCTGGGAGTATCTGTCAGTTCAGTGGGCCATTGGGAGGTGGGATGGAAATATTGGGGAGAGAATATTCTATGGGAGGGTGGAGGGGTGTCTGCGATCGAGGGACTCACACCAGGCTGCGGACGGCTGGAGACTGGCTCAAGGCTGGCTGAAGAGGCACCAGCTGTCGGAACTGGGATGCGAGAGGGTGCTGAAGGACCCCTGATTGTGTCGGAGGTTCGGATCCGGAGCTTGGGCTGCTGATGGCTTGGACTGGGCTCTGTGTGGGGCTGTGGGGGTGAATCCACAGACCCTCAGTTATTCGGAGGGGACTCTCTTTTGCTTCTCTTTCACTGTCTGTAAGAGGTGCTTCAAGCAATCTCTGCCGATGGCGAATCTGTCTACCGTACGGCAGACAAAAACAAATTCCATGTAGTAATGCACTCTTTATTACATGACAATAAATTGAATGTAGGAAGGGGGCCCCTTGACTGATTTGTGTGTTGACAAGGCACAGAGTAAAGGATGGTGATCAATGGCAGGGGGTGTGGAGGTGATGGGAGGGTTTTATGGTGTTGTTGAAAGTTGAGAAACTGCTCAGGTATCAGCCATCTTGGCTGATGCAAGGCTACTTTCATTCCATAGCAAGTTCAACCCCCCCTTACCTTTTTGTTCGGACCCCTGCCAACATTTTTCCATACCTTGATGAAGGGCTCAAGCCCAAAACGTTGGTTATGTATTTCTATCTTTGCCATATAAAGTACACTGTTTGACCGGCTGAGTTCCTCCAGCATTGTATTTTAACTCCCCCTTTTAAAGATGCTGCAACCACAAAGGGTGTGAAAAGGTAAGGAGAGAGTGAATGATTCAAAGGAGACAAAGATGAAAAGGAGAGAATATGATTGAGGAGGAGGTGGTGAGTGAGCATTGGCACTGAGAGGGAGCCAAATATTAGCAAGCTGACACTGGAATTCCAATAAGCTGGGAGATATGGAGTGGTGTCAAAGGGACCTTGGAGCATTTGTCCACAGATACTTAAAAAGTACCAGGACAGAAGAAATGATGATGGCAATTGGTGGTGGGGCGGCACGGTCAGCGCGATGCTGTTACAGCGCCAGCAACCCAAGTTTGAATCCGGCGCTGTCCGTAAGGGGTTTGTGCGTTCTCCCCATGTATGTGCGGATTTCCTCCGGGCGCTCCACCCTTCAAAACGTACTGGGGTTGCAGGTGAATTGGGTGTTATTGGGCGGCACGGGCTCGTGGGCTGGAAGGGCCTGTTACCGTGCTGCGTGTCTAAAAAAGAAAGGAAAATGGCTGACTGTCCGTTATTGGCCAAAGCACAGAATGTAAGAGTGGGGAGGTTATGCCGTTACGCTGTGCATGGGTCACAGATGGGATACAGCATCTAGTTCTGGTCACCACGTTATTGGAAAGGTGTGCTTGTGGTGAAGAAGGTGCCAGGGCTGGAACCTTTCAGTATTGAGAAAGGTGCATTTCTCTAGAGTAGAGGAGGCTGAGGACGGTGATTGTGACAATAATATACCTGGATAAAAGAAATTGGAAAGACCACTTTACCTTAACAGAGGATCAAAATAAATAGCGGGATCGGCTGAAAGTGATTTGTAGGATTTTCCATCTGTGGAGAGTAGAGGTAAGGAATCACTTCCTGAAGGATGGTGAAGGCAAAAATGATTCAACTCATCACAGAATATAAACTCAAAGAGCTACAGACTGAATGCTGAAACATATGCAGTAAAATCCCAGTTATCTGGAATTCCAACAACCGGCAGCCTCAAGCAACCAGCAAAAAAATAGGTAAAAATTATTGGAGACTTTGTGGTTAGTTCACCTATCACTCAACACGCAACCTCAAGCAACTGTAAAATGTACTTATCCGGCATCTACCAATCCCCCATAGGTGCTGGATGCTGATGGTTTTACTGCAATTAAGAGGGGTCCGCCTGTCACAGACACGATAGACTTTCATTTTGTCAAAGGTCTTCCGTGATTCCAGGGTGAAGGTTGGTGCTGACAGCAGTAACCTCGGTTCAGTTACAGAGCTTGAAGGTAGGCCACCACTAATTGGGGACCTGATGAACGAAAGAAGTCGTCGAAAGGGAAGGAAGGAAGATGGAAAACAAATGAGAGACTAATGGCAGGGATAACTAAATGGTGTCCTTCATTTGGCACCAGTATAATCCATTTACTGACACCGGATCCACAGGCTGAGGCAGTTTCTCAATTAGGTCCCAAGTAATTGATTAGCTTAGGGAGAGGGAATTTAATGCTTTTGATGAAAACATCTTGTTTGAGTATATGCTGCAATTAGACAAACGCATGGTGAGATTTGCTGTGTTGGTCCTGTGACCTATAACTGGTTTGCTATCAAAAGGATCTGCTCATCCTTTCAGCCGTTGGAATACAGCTTTCCAAAGACTTCACTTGCAAATGCACCAGTAGTTCTATTTGCTGTTTTACACTTGGATTTAAGAACATAGAACATTACAGCCTTTTGGCCCATGACCTCCTCAACAAACTAAACCTTCCCTACCTCACACCATAACTCTCTATTTTTCTGAGCCTGTCTAAGACTCTCGTTAATTTCCTTATTATGCCAACTACCATCACCACCATCCCGGCAATGCATTCCAAGCACCCACAACTTGCTGGGTAAAAAAACGTACCCCTGACGTCTCCCCTAAACCTTCCTCCATGCACCTTGTACAGATGTCCTCTAGTGTTTGCTAGTCTTGCCCTGGGGAAAAGGTGCTGGGTGTTCACCCTTTTCTGAAATAAGATGCACGTTTCCAAAGGGGGTGTGAGATTCATGAAAACAAAACAGCAGTTTGAATCTACTGCTTCCATGCTCTGAGCTTTCATTTACCCAAAGTTCTGTTGTCAATCACCTGAACGATCATCCACCCACTGCTGCACATATAAGCTCCAGTCCAGCAAAACCTCCGACTTAGGAAGGAAAGGGTCACACAAGTGTGTAAATCCTTCTAGGGTCCTCCCTTCACTATTTCTGCAATATCCTCCGGAGTTTTGCCCGTTGATATCTGAGCTGCTCACCAGTTCTGGCTTGTGTGGATTCCGTGAATTTAATTGCTCCACCACCAGCAACCAGTGATCAGGCCACATCTCCAACATAACTTGTCTAATTACAACTTGTGCTCATAGAACTGACCTCTGCAAATCTCTTCCTGAAGCACCCTGCCTCTCTCTCATCTGCTCCATAATATCTACCCTTTTTAAATTAATTTTTTAAACCACTTTCTCGCTCCACATAAAATTTTGTTTCATTACATTCCTGAGAGGTGTCTTGGTGTAGAATTTCCAGCCTTGCCCTTTCAAGTTCAAGTTTATTATCATCTGATTGTATAAGAACAACCCAACAAAACAGTGTTCTCCGGTCCTCGTTGTCAAAAAATTCAAACATACATGCAGACATAACGCACATGTATACATTTCTAATAAATATTGTTAAATAAATAGTAGAGACTCAGAGGGTTTATATGGACCAGTTCAACAGTCATTCTGTTGTCTCACTGCCCGTGGGAAGAAGCTGCAAACATCCTCGCCAATTAACCTTGGCAAGTTTCTGCCTAATTGCTCAAAATTATCCTTCCCTCAATTTAGGACAAGTCCTATCCAGCTCCATAGCCCTCCCTAAGAAGTGGTCCAGTGTTGGACCCTCTCTAGTGTGGACCTTGCACTGATTGTGGAACCTCTCTTAGATACAAGTAATGAAATTCCACCCCATCTGAGTCCTTTGCACTCTAGGCTCAAGGTTCCTTTTATTGTCATGTCCTCAACATTAATTGGAGCGCCTTCATCCCTAACGTCGAAGTACTCGAGATGGCAGAGGTCGACAGCATCGATGTCCACGCTGCTGAAGATCCAGCTGCGCTGGGTGGGTCACGTCTCCAGAATGGAGGACCATCGCCTTCCCGAGATCGTGTTATATGGTGAGCTCTCCACTGGCCACCGTGACAGAGGTGCACCAAAGAAAAGGTACAAGGACTGCCTAAAGAAATCTCTTGGTGCCTGCCACATTGACCACCGCCAGTGGGCTGATATCGCCTCAAACCGTGCATCTTGGCACCTCACAGTTTGGCGGGCAGCAACCTCCTTTGAAGAAGACCGCAGAGCCCACCTCACTGACAAAAGAAAAAGGAGGAAAAACCCAACACCCAACCCCAACCCACCAATTTTCCCCTGCAACCGCTGCAACCGTGTCTGCCTGTCCCGCATCGGACTTGTCAGCCACAAACAAGCCTGCAGCTGACGTGGACATTTACCCCCTCCATAAATTTTCGTCCGTGAAGCCAAGCCAAAGATAATAAGATATATTAAAAATTTAACATACATGACTCAGAATTTATTGTCATGAACAAGCCATGAAATTCGGGGTCTTGGGGCAGCGTCATAGGCAAACATTCACGTCGACTACCGTAGAACAGTAAATAAAAATAGTGCACAAAAAGTGAGGCAGTGTCTTTGGTTCACTGATTATTCAGGAATCTGATGGCAGCGGGGAAGAAGCTGTCCTTGTGCCACTAAGTCCTCGTCTTTAGGCTCCTGTACCTTTTTCTCGATTGCAGCAGAGTGAAGGGGACATGGTCTGGGTGGTGGGGGTCTTTGAGGATAGAGGCTGCTTTTATAATGTAGATGTCCTCGATGGAGTGAAGTCTGGTGCATGAGATGTCGCAGGCTGAGTTAACAATCCTCTGGAGTTTATTCTTGTACTAAGCGTTAGCGCTTCCGTATTAGACAGTGATGCATCCAGCCAGAATGAGTATACCTATAGAAGTTAGATACATTTTAACTTTTTCTGCTGTAAGGCAAACAAAGAGGGGCCGTGAGCATTGCCCAGTGCCCATAACATGGGAGAAAGAGAAGCAGTATCATTGAGTGTCCGTGGATTCGCCTCCAACACTCGCACAGACTCCTACTTGATTCTTCAGCAGCCTGAGCTCCAGATCCAAACCTCCGACACGATCGGGACGTCTTCAGCACCCAAGGCCCTTCAGGAGCCCTTCTTGCCCTCAGTACCTTCTCGAATCCCAGTTCTGATAGCCATTCCCCAGCAGCCCACAGCCCGTGTTGGTCCCCTGACCGCAGTCTGTGTGGGTCCCTCAGCCTCTGAGTCTGCCACTGGTTTACTGCAGTGGTCAGTGATCGGTAGGGTCCTTCAGCCGACAAGCCCCTCACTGATCCACTGCCATGCTCACCGTCCTGTAGGGTGTTTCAGGGAGTGTCCTCCCTGTTTCTGATGACCCAGCCAATATTAAGGAAGTTCAAATCTCCCAGCAATACTAGCCCATTACTCATTCTGCCATCTGCGACCTCCCTACACATCCACTCCCCTCCAAACTCCATTGACTATTGGGGGGCCCCATCAAATGATAATTCCCTTCTTGGTTCTGAGCTCTAATGATGCAACCTCATTGGATGATTTCCCAGAAATATCCTCTAATCACTGTTACCGTGTCTTCCCTCATCGAAAAGTCAACACTTCCCTGTCTCACCTCTCCCACCTGTTGCTATATCACGCCTGTGGCACTTGCATGCTGGAACAATGATCTGCCAATCTTTCCCTTCTTTCAGCCGCATTTTTGTAATGAGTTTAATAGGCCAGTTCCCCGAGACATCCATGCCCTGAGATCATTGTTAACCATTGCCATACTTCTGTCAACTCAACTTTCACTGCAGTATTTCCCCCACCTTCTCATCTGCCTCATCTCTGCTCTAGGCCCCATCCTCCTGCCAATCTACTTTAAACCCTCAGGAGTATCACCAGTAAATCCACCTGCTACAATATTTCTTCCCCCCCTCCACCTCAGGGCGTCCCTCTTCTGTTGGTCATACCTGCCAAAGGAGGGCGTCCCAATGATCTGGGAACCTGCACAGCTCCTCAGCCACACATTCATCTGACTTTTCTTTCTACTCCTAACCTGCGCATGGCACGGGGAGTAATCTAGAGACTGCAGCCCCGAAGATCCTGCCTTTTAGTCATTTTCCTCACTCCCTAGTTTCTCTCCACAGTTCTGCATCCCCTTTCCTACCAAGGTGCACAATTACCTCTGGCCCTGGAGAATGCATCCGCTCAGGAATAACCTTGACCCTTGCTCCTGTGTGTTTTTTGGGAAGGATGGGAGGAAACCAAAGGAAACCCATGCAGACATGGGGAGAACGTACAAACTCCCTGCAGTGAGTGCCGATTCAAACTTGGGTTACTGGCACTGTAAGAGCGTTGCACTAACTGCTACACTAACCTTTTATGGCCACAGGACCTCCTATTTGCCCAACCAACTTTACCCCCCTTCTACTGTCAAGTCACCTATCACCTGATTTACGTCATCAATGACAAGGTATAAATATAATTTATTGAACGTGAGGGAACACACACTATTTTATATTCTTTTCCATTTTCTGACTGAGTAACCCATGAGCAGAGAATTTGAACAGGACATTATTCAGAATATAATGCATGTGTTAACATGGAACAGTACTTCACAGTACAGGTCCTTCGGCCCACAATGTTGTGTCCCTCCCTCACAGCCCATAGCCCACCATTTCTCTTCCATCCATGTGCCGACCTTAACGTGGGAATGTGGATGTTGAAGAAAGCCAGACCTTAGGTATTTAGCCATTACCTCCAACATCTGCTCCCCGTTAGGATCAACTACCTCAAGAAAACATGGAGAATTATTTGGCTTGGGGTCTTGATTGAGTTTATCTTAAAGGCAGCATCACTGATCGTGATGCACTTGTTCAATATTGTGCCACTGAGTCATCAAAACATGCCCTGCGGATAAGTGTTCTGAGTGGACCATCGAGTTTATCGATATTAATCCCATTCTTCAACACTCAACCCTTGGCCTATGTCAAGGTTTTTGATTTAAATATCATAAAACACTGGTCACAAGTTTCCAATCACAAAAGCAGCCCTCAAACCTGCACAGTCAGTTTGTTTTTACACCAATTTCTGAAACCTTTTGCACTGGATGTTGCAGAGGATGTTGCCTGGAGAGCATGCCTTATGAGGATAGGTTGAGTGAACTTGGTCTTTTCTCCTTGGAGTGACAGAGGATGAAGAGTGACCACCTTTGAGAGAGGTGTATAAGATGATGTGAGAGATTGATTGCATGGAATGCCAGAAGCTTGTATTTCCCCAGGGCTGAAATGGCTAATGCCAGGGGGTATAGTTTTAAGGTGCTTGGGAGAAGGTCCGGGGAATGTAAGAGGTAGGTCTTTCACGCAGAGAATGTGTGTGCGTGGAACGTGCTGCCAGCAATGATGGTAGAGGTAAGTTTAATCGGATCTTTTGAGAGACTGTTGGACCATCAAATTCCTAAACACAAGACTCAATCAGAGGTCATTTTAGGACTTTTACTTTGCACTTTATTTATTATTAAATATTTTTTTTTTCTATCTGCACAGTCAGTTTGCTTACATTTCTTTCTTGGTTTACATTTCTCTCTTTTGTACACGTATCCTACTGGAGTGCAGTTTACTCTACTGTTAACTGACTGGCCCACAGGAAAAAAAGAATCTCAGGGTTGTATGTGATGTGATGTGATGTGATGTGATGTAAGTACTCTGACAATAAATGTGAACTTGAACTTGAGCTGAGAAAAATGAACAGTTATTCAGCAGGGAAATTCTAAGCAGTTGTTGAGCAACAGAGTTGGAATTGGGTCAGCATAACACTGTGGGCTGAAGGGTCTGTACTGTACTGCAGATCTCTATGTTCATTGCGTCCCATGGACTCCCGTGCAGTTGACAAAAATTGCTGGAGAAACTCAGCAGGTCATGCATTTTGCCTTCCATGGATGCTGCATGACCTGCTGAGTTTCTCCAGCACTTTTTGTCCACTGCATTAGAGCCCGGCATCCGCAGTATTTCCTGTGGGCTCTAACCTTCCCAAGTGGAATCTTGGACAAGGACTTATTTAAGTCAATGACTAAGGTGGCCATTCTGCCTTCATCAACATACTTAGTCACCTCTTCACAAAATTCATTCAAATTATTCAGAAAGGCTTGCTCCTAAACAAACCCAGGTTCACTATCCTGGATCAATCTTGGTGTCTCCAAGTGTAGGTGAATCCTGTTCCCAAGCTTTCTTCCTGTCCACTGCACTGTAATAACCTGGAATATCCCTTCCTGAATAAAGATACCACCTCCAGACATCTGGGATCTCACCTGTGGCTAGAGAGGATTTAGACATATAGACGTACATCACAGTAACAGGCGCTTCCAGCTCACAAGCCTGTGCCACCCAAATACCCAAATTAAACTACAACCCTGGCCAGTCTGTGAGGAGCATATATGTTCCCCCGTGTCTGTGTGGGATTGCTACAGGCACTTTAGTTTCCACCCACCCTTCAAAACATACAGAGGTTTTAGGTTCATTGGTGAATTTGAAAGGCCTGCAGTCATGGGCTGGAAGGGCTTCTTGCTGTACTGTATTTTTAACATTTTGAAGGGTGGGAGGAAACTGGAGACACAGGGAGAATGTAGAGACTCCTTTCAGACAGGGTCAGATTCAAACCATGGTTGCCAGCGCTATAACGGCGTTACACCAATCACTACGTCAGCTGTGCCGGTATTTGACCATTTCTGTCAAAGCCTCAGTAATCCCTTCCCTCCCTGGCAGTTTGAGATACTTCTCATTGGAGCCTGGGAATTTATCTACCTTTAAGTTTTCAAAAACAACTAATACCTTCTTCTTTTCAATGGCCATTTGAATCATACAGCCTCCAGCAATGCTGCCGCTGGAGAGCAGCAGCAATCATCAAGGATCCACACCACCCAGCGCACACTCTGTTCTCGCTGCTGCCATCAGGAAAGAAGTCTAGATGCCACCACCAGGATCAGGAACAGCTGCTCCCTCCTCCCCATCAGATTCCTCAACAATAAACTCAATCAGGGACTCAATTTTTTCTTAAAATTTTTTTAATGGAATTTAAAATAATAATTTTATATATGTGTTGTACTAATATAACAAAGGAATATCATAGCATATACATATATAATTAATATAAATCCACTTTACAACAAATTACATCCATAATTGTTAATTTGACATTATGTGTTAATATAATTATAAACCAATTGAGGTGCATGCTACAAACACACATCATACCTTGGTATCATATCTAAGTCAGTGGTTCTCAACCTTTTTCTTTCACTCACATCCCGCTTTAAATAATCCCTATGCTCTATCAGTACTCGGTGATTAGTAAGAGATTGCTTAAGGTGGGATGTGGGTGGGAAGGGAAGGTTGAGAATCACTGCTCTAGACCCAATTGTTATTGAAATATTTTGCTTGAGATAAATTGTCATCGGCCCATTTCCTTTGGAGTTATGAAACCGAGCACATAACGAGCCAATTAGGGACGATCAAAACAGTGGTTTTCAAACTTTTTCTTTCCACCCACATACCACCAATCCCTTACTAATCACAGAGCACCTATGGCATAGGGGAGACTTAAAGTGGGATGTGAGTGGAAAGAGAAAGGTTGAAAACCACTGATCTCAGACAATCGAAATTAAACTATATATGATCAACTAATCTTTAAAAATAAACAGAAAAAAGAAAAACCCTAAAACTAATACTAATCTAACCCCTCCCTCTAATCAAGGTTACTTAATAGGACCAACAAAAAAAAAGAAACTGGATCAAGAAGCGACCCTCAGAGGACGGACGGAGCATCGCTGGAGCTTCCAAATTACCGAAAACTGCCAATTGTGATAGTATTCTATGAACGAGCCCCACATCATTTCAAACTGAAACGTTTATCAGTTTCCGTTTTACCCTTTTCAGTGTCTAAACTGGCACATAATCCGATAATGAGAAATAGGTTGAGAATATTGGCTCAATTTAGGAAACTTTTTGGTTATAACAGTTTTTCTTTGGCTGGTCCTATTACAGATAACTATCTTTTCCCAACTGCCGTATTAGATGCAGGCTTTAAGGAATGGTGCAGATTAGGCATTAAAAGTTATAAAGATTTATTTATTCGCGATAACTTTGCCTCTTTTGAACAATTGTCAGTTAAATTTAATCTTCCTAATAGACATTTTTTTAGATATTTACAAGTTAGGCATTTTGTTCAGTCTAAACTACATGATTTTCCTCGAATTGCAGATTCAAATATTCTTGATATTTTTTTGACTTGCAGTTTGTTCACAGTGGATTGATATCACATATTTATAATGATTTATTGGGTTTAAGATCAGCCTGAATGACTAAGATTAAAAATGATTGGAAGCGTGATCTGAACGTAACATTCTCAGATGAGGATTGGTATTCCACTCTTCGTTTGTGATCAGTGATTTTTCCTTTTGTCCAAGGCATTGTTTATTACAATTTAAGGTGGTACATAGAATACTTAATAGGTGGTACTTAAATTATCTCGTTTTTATGCAGATGTTGACCCACTATGTGAAAAGTGCAACATTTTTGAAGCCTCATTGATTCATATGTTTTGGAAGTGCCCCAAATTAGGAAGATATTGGGAGAATATCTTTCAGTCTTTAAAATAGGTCCATGCCCTTTAATTGCCTTGTTTGGTTTTAGTTTTGAGGGATCTACTTTTGTCGGCATCTCAAGAGAAAGTTTTAGCTTGTAGCCCATTGATAGCCAGATGAGCAGTTTCAATGAAATGGAAAGATAAACTCTTACCAACTCATGCACAGAGGTTACACGATGTAATGTCATATCTAAGTTTAGAGAAAATTAGCTGCAATATTAAAGACAGGACTCATTTAGGACTCTTACTGAAGCATTTCAGGCTTGTGTGTATTCTGACAATAAATCTGAAATCTGAAATCCTTCCTTGACTTCTACAACTACGATTCCACCGTGGACACCATGGAGTCTATACTGAGCTCTTTGGTTTGGGACTAAATCAGCACAAGGCGGTGTTACTCACTCAGCCATGATTGATGCCAAATGTATAAAACAGTTTTGCATGAAGTGATATTGAGGCAAAATGAAAAGCCTTAAGTGAGTCATGAAGGCTGAGATTGTCACTATATACTGTATAACAAAGAAGTAAACGAGTCAGCCCAACTGATTCATGCAGGTATTGATGCTCCACAGAAACCTCCTCCACCTCTTTTCATCAAACCTACACCACATTCTTATATTCCTTTCTTTGTGTACTCGTTTGGCTTCTCTAGAGATTCATTTTTACCATTTTATTTAAGACACTTTGCACTGCTAAATTTTATCTTGTCATTCTCTCGATACAGAAATTTCTTCTAGGTTTGTGCATACTTGTGAACCTGCAGGAGTCATCTGCTGCATCTGATGCTCTCATTAGGGTATCCTCTTCATCAGAGACACTGGACGCCGGCTGGGAGATCATTTGTTGAGCACCCCAGCTCTCTCCGCTCCAATAGCGTGGATCTCTCATTTCAAATCTCCGTCCCGTTCCCTTGCTGACAAGTCTGTCCATGGTCTCATGCAACGCCAGACCATCTAAAAATTAGAGGAACAACCCTCGTATTCAAACTCGGCACCCTCCAACCAGATGGCATTAACATCAACTTCTTCGGTTTCTGTTGTCCCCTCACCACCTCCCCGCCCCCCTCCTCATCTCTTCCCCTTCCCTATCCCTCTGACTCATTTCCTCCAGCTCTGCCTTTCTCTCTTTCCCTTTACTCTGTCTCCTTTTCTCCAGTTCTGCATTCACACCCCTTTCCCGATTAATTCTCACCTTTCCTCTCTTGCCTTCCAATCCATGTCCAATGATGGCCTTTTGCCTGTTGACCTGTGCTCCTCCACCTGCCCTTTCTTCCTTTCCCTCCCAGCCTTTTTATTCACATACCTGCACATTTCTTGTTTAGACCTTGAAGAAGGCCTCAGGCCAAAAATGTCACATATATCTTTATCTCCGATGGTCACTCTGCTGTGTTCTTCCAGAATTCCTGTGTCTTTACTACAATCACAGCAACTGCACACTTTTGTGTTTCACCCCCTCTTCTTTTATTGTACCCAGCAAGAGTCTGTCATCAGAACGTGAGAAATGGTGAGAGCAGTATGCACAGTCTTTCGCTGAAGTCCTGACTGATCCTATCTTGGCTTTAACTCCTCATTCCTCTATCTACCCCTTAATCCCTCTCCACCTCACCCTTGGCTCTCTGTGGGACGAGAATCCCACATATTCACAACCTTCTAAGGTAATTTTTTTCTTCCCTTTTTAATAAATGGTTGACTCCTTCTCCTGAAACAATCTCCCCAGTTCTAATTCACCCTGTGGTAGAGACACCTACCAGGTCCATCACATGAATGTATAAAAACATTAAAGGCATTTATAGACTGGACAGTCAGAATATTTTCCCCAGGGTGAAAGTGTCTCTTACTAGAGGACATGTGCTTCAGGTGAGGGGAAGGGAGATGTGTGGGGTAAATATTTTACACAGTGCTAGCTGCCAAGAGTAGTGGTGGAAACAGATACCATAGTAGCATTTAATAGGTTTCTAGATAGACACGTGAATATCAGAATCAGATTTATGGTCATGAAATTTGTTGTTTTGTGGCAGCATTACAGAGCAAATATTGCTAAAAATTACTTTTGAAAATTATATTAATTAGTGCAAAAGAAAAGAAAGTAAGGTCGTGTTTGTGGTTCATTGTCCATTCAGAAACCTGATGGCAGAGGGCAAGAAGCTGTCTTTGTGTTCGTGTTCAGGCTCCTGCACTACCTGTTGGCAGCAGTGTGAAGAGGGAATGGCCTGGATGGTGAGGGTTGAGGATAGAGGCTGCTTTCTTAAGAGATTGCCTCTTATAGACGTCCTCAGTGGAGTGAAGACTGATGCCCATGATGGCTCTGGCCGAGTTCACAAGTAACATAGGAAGTAGGACCAGGAGTCGGCCAAAAATGGCCCATCGAGCCTGCTCCGCCATTCAATACGATCAAGGCTGATCTAATTTATGACCCAACTCCACCTACCTGCCTTCTCCCCATATCCCGTAATTCCTCTATCATGTAAAAATTTATCTAACCAAATTTTAAATATGTTTAATGAAGCAGCCTCAACCTCTTCCCTGGATAGAGAATTCCAAACATTCACTACTCTCTGGGAAAAACTATTTTTCCTCATCTCTGTCCTAAATCTACTCCCCCGAATCTTGAGACTGTGTCCTCTCGTTTTAGTTTCCCCGGCCAGCTCAAAAAACCTTCCTACATCTATCCTATATCCATACCCTTCATAATTCTATATGTTTCTAACATATAGTCAGTCTTGTCGTTTTTTTTTCCCTGACCTATACGTTGGCACCTCCACACCAGTATGAATGGAATGGAGTGCAAACAGCAGAGTTTTACTTTGTCTTGGACATCATGTACAGCATAGACATATGGGCTGAAGGGCCTGTTCCTGTGCTGTATCGTTCTACGTTTTATATATCCTGATTCAAGGAATGTCATCAGAATGGAGCTACAGTTCCATGTCCACAGAGATAGGTTTAAATCATTTAGATCAAGGATGTTAGCTTTGATGAATAAAAAAATCCATAATTCATCCAAAAGGCAGCAGGTAACCTTGTGGTGCTCATGGAGAACTTCCATGTTGTCTCCTTCTAATGACCCCCCACTGAACATGAGATTTTGGTAAGATCTGTGGTAAAAGGTTCCACTTGTGCTTGTGAACAAAACTCAAAATGTTTCTCCCTGTTTGATACTTTCTCTCTTTATCTTCTGGGAGGCAATAGCTCTCACTGGGAAACATTTCTTTTATTCAATACTTTCTATTGCTGGCAAAAATTCTGATCGGGATTGCAAATCTTCCTGGAAAGAAACACTTTGCCTGGAAAATTGTTCTGGGTGTGTAGAGCTGAGCTTGTGGTGCATCTGGGTCAACAATGCACCATTTCCTCAACCAGGATGATGTTCCACAAACGCTTGAAATATGAATTGAACATTGAACCTTGTGGCACAGTGCAGACCCTTCAGCTTACGGTGTTGTGCTGACCTTTGGAATCCTACTCCACAGCAAGTATTTTTCCCCACCTCACACCCATAACCCTCCATTTTTCTTACTCCCATGTGCCAATCTAAGGGTCTTGTGAATGTTCCTATTGTACCAGCCTCCACATCTCCCCTAAATTTCCTCCACTCACCTTAAACACATGTCCTATTTGATACTTGGTCATGTTGGTCAAGGCACAGGTAAAACTTTGTTCTTGTTGACAAAATATCATGGCCGCATTTGCTCCAATGTCCTGTAATTTAACAAAGTCTAACCTCAATTATCTGAAATGGACGGGACCGGGCCCATGTCGGATAAATGGGGTTTTTTTTCGGAGAACTGGTCATTTTTTGAAAACAGCCCAGTAGCAACAGCAAATCACTTGTAACAGTGTTTAAACATCAACAAACAACAAAGGAAGGGTTTTTTAACCATTAAAATAATTACCACCAAATTACCATCACATTTCAGATAAATAAGGATTTTGGAGAATCTGATTTTGGAGAATCGGAGTTGTACTGTAATCCATTCCGATAGATACAATGCATAATCCATTATGCAAAGTATTAATATGATACCAACTTGCTTTATGATTCAAGCATTTTATCAAGAGGAACTTGCAAATGTTCATCTGATGATGGATTAAGAAGTGTTTTAACCCAACCTTCTCAGCAGTTTGTACCCTCGAGAGCAGTGGTTCTCAACCATTTCTTTCCACTTAAATATCACCTTAAGTAATCCCTTACTATCCACCTAGGATGCCAAAGGTACTCTGTGGTTATGTAAGGGATTAACTAAGGTGGTAAGTGAGTGGAAAGAAATAGTTTAAGAACCTTTGCTCTAGTAGGCCCATGTGTGTATCTAAGATCTTTTAAATATCCCTGTTTTACCGGCTTCCCCCACTCCCCAACCTTGCCTAGGAATGTGTTCCAGGCACCCCCCCACCCCCATTCTCCAGGTAAAAAATGCACGTCTGTCATCTGCCCTGAACTTTCCCCCACTCACCTTAAACCAATGTCTTCTATATTTTCTATGGTCACCCCTGGGAGAAGGTGCTGCCTGTCTACCCTATCATGATTTTGTACACCTCTATTAAGTCACCACTCATCCTTCATCGCTCCAAAAAGAAAAGTCCTCACTCAGTCAATCTTGCTTTCAACATGCTCTCCAATTCAAGCAGCATCCTTGTATCTCCTCTGCACCCTCTCCAAAGCATCAATATCCTTCAAGTGATGAGGTGAATAGAACTGAACGTAATACTTCAAGTGTGGTCTAACCAGAGTTTTATATTGCTGCAACAGTACCTCATGGCTGTTGAACTCAATCCACTGACCAATGAAAGCCAATACACCATACTCCTTCTGAACCAACCTGTCAACTTGTGTAGCAAATTTGAGGGATGTATGGACCTGGACCCCAAGATTTTTTTGTTCCTCCACACTGTTAAGAACTTGGAACCTCAGAGGCAGAAGTGCTATCCATGAGCTATAATGAATGTTTTGATCACATTGGACACGTACAGGCATAAGAGATGAATGGTGGTATCTTTTTTTCCAATGGAACAGCACTGTGTATGTAAACTCAACTGGGATTAATGCATTCAACCCAACCAGCCTCCTGAAATTGCTGCCCGTGGTCTCAGGGTCCCTGCCCTGACAGGGGACTGATTCAGGAAAGACAATCTCATTTGCCCTCCATATTGTTGGGTCCAGCAGTGTAGGCTGGACAGCATTTAGTCCAGAGGTAATGTCGTGCAGTGTTAGTTACCTTAAATCCCCATTGAAATTATTAGGTTGCATTGAGTGAGTGGCGATCTCTTCCCACCACTTGCCCCATAGTTTGATTCCACATAGGGTTCTTCAAAGGAACATAGCACTGGAGGTGGTGTCATCTGTCACTCATTAAAATCCTGTAGAGGCACAGTGGTGGAGTTAGCACAGAACCTGTCTCACAGTTGCGGCAACCCCAGCATGGTATGATCCCCTGTGTTGCCTGTACGGGTCTCCTAACAAATCCCAAAGAGGACCAGGTTGGTAACTAGTTGATCTCTGTAAATTGCCCATAATCCTGAGTTATTCGATGGGAATGTGTGGAAAATGAATAGGATTAGTGTAAATTAGCACTTGGCGGAGTGAAGGTCCATTCTGTACGATGACTCCATGGTCATTGAGCTAGGCACATCAGTGCATATGGGATAGCCAACGCTTGTGTTCAAATAGCTGAAAAGTAACAGCTCCATTAGATTCACCTAATTGCTTCTCAACAATTATAATACCCATCCTTTCTTTATTTGTCTTGCAAACATTTGCTTCTTTTTATAGTGTCCTTCGTTTCAAAAGGCAATCTTAAAGTCTGCCCTGCAAAATATGCCTTCGCTCCCACAGTAATTAAGATGGATATCGGATCATCTTGTGCATCTGTTTCTACAGCACACTATCAGCTATTTTGGCTCACAGGCCTGTGCCGCACAATTGCACCCAATTGTCTTACAACCCCCGGTACGTTTTGAACAGTGAGAGGTACCGGAGCATGCGGAGGAAACCCACACAGACACAGGGAGAATGTACAAATTCCTTACAGACAGTGCCAGATTCAAACGCGGGTCTCTAGCTCTGTAACAGCTTTGCGCTAACCGCTAGGCTAACCGTGCCCCCTTATGCTAACCGTGCTGCCTCTATGCCAGTCGTGCTGCCGTACATAAATTGACCAGCTGCCATGGTGGTATCAAACTGTGTCCCTGTCGGTTATCGAGAAATCTGGCAACTGACCCAGTAACTTAACGACGATACTTCTGATTCCTTTCAGTTATCCCTCCTCAACTTCTTAAGTCTATCTCTGGCACACAATTCAGACTTGGACCAACTGATTGTTATTTTTTTATTTGTTGTCATGGGCCAGTCACCCAAAACGTTAGCTCCATTTCTCTCTCTCTCTCTCCACGACCCACCGAGTACTTCCAGGGTTTTCTGATATTTTTATTTTGGAATTCCAGGATCTGCAGTTTTGATTTTTTTTTGCTTTTCGATCATTAGAAATATGAGAGCTTCTTAAAAGTTGTGAATGATTTTTTTTCATTCCCCACGTACAGGATGTCAGAACTAGATGGCGAGTCAGGCTCTGTGAAGTGAAATGCTACAAATACCTTGTGAATGGTAAATATTTGGGAACTCCTTTCAGGTGCTAATTAACACGTCGTGGTTGAATTTTCTTTGTGGAGGAAAGGCAGAAATGTTTGTTTTTTGCAGCAGTTTTGACAGTGATGCTCTGGTTTTTCAGTGAACACTTGCATTTTTTAGTTTGCATTCAAGCAAGTACATCATAGGTTATGTAAAAGAAGCAAGTAATTAATTCTAGTGGGGAGGAGAAGGAAACCAAATTTAATTTTATTGGATTTAATGGATTTAAAATGAAGTGAGAATCAGAATCAGGATTTAGAAGGAGTATGGTGCGTTGGCTTTCATTGGTCAGTGGATTGAGTTCAACAGCCATGAGGTACTGTTGCAGCAATATAAAACTCTGGTTAGACCACATTTGAAGTGTTACGTTCAGTTCTATTCACCTCATCACTTGAAGGATATTGATGCTTTGGAGAGGGTGCAGAGGAGATACAAGGATGCTGCTTGAATTGGAGAGCATGTCATATGAAGCAAGATTGACTAAGTGAGGACTTTTCTTTTTGGAATGATGAAAGATGAGTGGTGACTTAATAGAGGTGTACAAAATCATGATAGGGTGGACAGGCAGCACCTTCTCCCAGGGGTGACCATAGAAAATATAGAAGACATTGGTTTAAGGTGAGTCATGAAATTCGGTGTTTTGCGGAAGCATCACTGTGCAAACATTCATAACAAATATCTTACGACATTACTATAAAATAATGATAACAATATTAAGGCCGTGTCTTTGGTTCATTGATTATTCAAGAATCTGATGGCAGTGGGGAAGAAGCTGTCCTTGTGCCGCTGAGTGCTCGTCTTTAGGCTCCTGTACCTTTTTCCCAATTGTATCAGAGTCAAGAGGGCCTGGCCTGGGTGGTGGGGGTCTTTGAGAATAGAGGCTGCACTTTTTAATGTAGATATCCTCGATGGAGTGGTCTGGTGCCTGTGATGTTGCAGGCTGAATTTACAACCCTCTGGAGTTTATTCTTGTCCTGTGGTCTGGTGCCTCCGTACCAGGCAGTGATGCAACCAGCCAGAATACGCTGCACGGTTCACCTATAGAAGTTTACGAGAGTCTTCGGTACCGAATCTCCTCAGACACCTCAGTCCTCAGTCAGATGTTTAAGTTTATAGCCCCCAACTTCTTGTATGGAGGCACCTTCCCCAAAGTCTAACTCAGCCATTCTCAATGGGGACCATTCAGCACATTTAAGGGAGGAGGGCCACAGACCTTAATCTATTTTATGTTTTTTTTTAATGCAGTCAGTACAAGAGAAGAGCAGAAAAAAACAAATTAAACTTGGCTGCTTCACTGAGAAGGGGACCCATAAACTTTGAGCAAAGTCCTAAGGGGGCCATAGCCAAAAAAAGGGTTGAGATTGGCTGGTCCAGCCTATCAAACTCAGTTCACAATCAGTCATCTATCTATAAGATGACCTGTCGGTCTTCCCTTTCTCAAGGTAAAATGTTAGAAGCCCCCAGTCTCCAAATAGCTATAACCTCTCAATTTTGCACCCATTCTGCTGCATGTGACATGGACAGTGAAGTGCACACATTGCTTAAAGTTTAATATTTGTTCTCTGCTTTTCAATTCTATTGAGTCCTGTGGTGAAATAATTATTTCTTACTTTCAATTTGGTGTCATTTATTTTGTTGAACACTGATAGTGGAGCAACGGTATTAAGGGAGGTTTTTTTTAAGCCATGTCTATCTGCTGGAGAGTGTTGGGATATTTTGTGCATCTTATCAAAGGTGGAATAGACTGGAGGGTCACCCTCCCAGCCCCCATTGACGCCCTCAATAACAAGCCATTGATATTGATATTGTTGCTTTACATCACCATATACATTTGAAGGCTCTCTGGAGATCTGCCATCACACATCTTCTGGGTAGTTTCTGTCAAGAGTTCTGCTTTCTTGGCAATGATTAAACCATTGTTCTTTGCCAATTCAGAGGCGGAAGAAGGCAGGGTGAGATTTTCCTGGCAAAATCAGAGTTGGGCTGGAAACATTCTGATCCACTGCCACAATAGGAATTAATCAAGTGGAAGGTTGTTTGTTTTAGTGGTACAGTGTAATGTAAATTGCTATCTCACCCAGCCCAGAAGACAGTAAAATCCCCGGTATCTGGCACCAATTGGGATTGGTAGATGCCAGATAAGGGAATTTGCCGGTTGCTTAAGATTGCGTGTTGCACAATCGGTGGACTAATGGCGAGACACGCCAGTTTTAAACTTCCGTATTTTTTACCTTTTTATTTTCTGCAATTTTTTTTTTCCCAGTTGCTTGAGGCTACTGGTTGCTTCGATTCTGGATAACGGGGATTTTATTATAGTAATCTTCAGAAGTATTCTTTGTAACATCCTGTGCTGAGAGATACCATTTCGAAGCAAATGAAATGGTGACCATCTTATTGGGGTCATTGGGTCCTGCCAGTTACAGACTGGCTGCTCTGATTACTGCCAGGTATGCATTATACATGTATCACATTGGGGTAGTTCTGTGCAACGGTCCACTTGAATGTTCTGCTCTGTTCGGTTTTCTGTACTGCCCAGGTATGCATTATACATGAATCACATTGGGGTAGTTCTGTGCAACGGTCCACTTGAATGTTCTGCTCTGTTCGGTTTTCTGTACTGCCCAGGTATGCATTATACATGTATCACATTGGGGTAGTTCTGTGCAACGGTCCACTTGAATGTTCTGCTCTGTTCGGTTTTCTGTACTGCCCAGGTATGCATTATACATGTATCACATTGGGGTAGTTCTGTGCAACGGTCCACTTGAATGTTCTCTGTTCGGTTTTCTGTACCTTGTTTAACATTTCTCTCAGTCATTTAGTGCCTTTAGGCTTTACCATGGGCACATTCACTTCAGACACTTGACAGAGGGCAAATGTGGAACTTCAGTGGCCCCAATAGACTGGGAAGCACAAGAGTGAGAGAAGTGACATCAGATTATTCCATTACAGTTCCTGAGGCTATATCCATGTTCCACTATAACCTTTAATATGTATCTCTGCATCCTTTATATCAACATATTCCTTTTTTCTTGAAGCTTTCTAACTTGTATGCTGGATTACAGTATTTCTGTGTCCCTTTATCTATATTCCCATATCTCCTTTTGAGACAGGAAAGTATTCATCCCATCAAATCAAAGTCACCTAATGGAGAAATCACATTCCCACTCTAATTTCACCTCTAACCTGTTCTCCCCATAAATTCTTCCATTCCCCCCCCCCACAGTTTTTATCACCGAACTACACTGGGGGGTATTTATGGTGGCCACTCGCCCATCATCCTGCATATGTTCAGGCGAGTGGGAGTAACAGGAACACGCGGGAATTCCAGGTGGTCACGGGGTGAATGCGCAAACTCCGTTCAGTCTGCACCAGAAATTGGGACTACTGGAGTTAGACAGGAAAGTCTGCAGACGCTGTGATTGTAGTGTAATACACAGACGTGCTGGAGAAACTCAGCAGGTCATGCAGCATCTATAGGAAGTAAAGGGTGACCAGCATTTTGGGCCTGAGCCCTTCGTCAAAGAATGAGCAAACTTCTGCCTGGCCCACAGAAAAAAGAATCTCCGGATTGTATGTGATGTCACGTATGTACCTGACAATAAATCTGAAAATCATGGGGGTGTTGGATCCAGGAAAGATCCTTTGAGATGGTGACTCCCAAGAACTTAATTGCTCACCCTCTCCACCTCTGATTTCCCACCACCCCCCACCCCCCAATAATCTCTGGATCTTATATCTCTGGTTTTCCCCTCCTGAAGCGCTTTGGTTTTGGTGACATTGAGTGTGAGGTTGCGTTCAGCCAAGTTTTCAATCTCCCTCCTGTATGTTGACTCATCACCCCTGTAGATGGAACTGAGCCACACAGGCATAGGTGTGTAGCGAGAGTAGAGCAGGGGCCTATGAACACCAAGCTGTGGTGCTCCAGTACTAATGGAGATTGTAGAGGAGACGCTATGAACACTGCCGTGCCAATGTGAGTTCTCACTCTTAAACCCAGAGCAAACATTTTCAAGAGTAATTAAATTCTACTGAGTAATTTTTGTGTGTGCTTGGGAGTGAAGCTGCGAATCCCAATCTATTTCCCACTCGTTGCAATCATCTCTGTTAACTGAGTAATTGTGACTGTTAATTCAGATGATGTGTAAGTGTTTTTTTCTGCCCACATTACACATTGCACTGTGTTTCCAGCCCACATTGCGCAGATAGTCGCCTTCTGTGGAAGGTGCAACATGACTTATGTTGTTTGGAAAGTCTGAGTAAGTGCAGGTTAAAAAAAGAATAAAAGTGTGGAACAATCCCCAATTTTGGATCAACCTCCACTTAGCCTAAAATATGCAGACGATTCATGAAAAACCAATGCAAAAACATCAAATGCCCATTTGTGTCATTGTACCCACTGCAGTCATAGCCCACGCACCATTTAGCAGTCCAGAGGGAGATGGCCAAACCTCCAAGCAAGGTTGAACCCTGACGTCTCCACGATTGGTTCTGGCTCATCGACAGCTCAGCTGCACCTCGGTCAGGCAACTGCTGGTCCCCTTGTCTCACTTACAATCCTTGAGCATGGCAGCACAGTGGAGAGACCTCGTGTGTGTGTGTGTGTGTGTGTGTGTGTGTGTGTGTGTGTGTGTGTGTGTGTGTGTGTGTGTGTGTGTGTGTGTGTGTGTGTGTGTGTGTGTGTGTGTGTGTGTGTGTGTGTGTGTGTGGAGCTCGCATACTTTCCCTGAGATGATGTGGTTTTCCTCCAGGTGCTCTGGCTTCCTCCCGTGCCCCAAAGATGGAGAATAAGGTGAGGAAGGTATCTCATTGAAACATTTCAAATGTTGAATGGCATGGACAGAGTAGATGCAGAAAGGTTGTTTCCCACAGTGGGAGACAAGAGGGCAGAGGGCACAACTTCAGGGCGTTGGCTTAGAACAGAAATGCATAGGAATTTCTTTAGTGAGAGAGTGAGAAATCTAAGGTATTCGTTTCCACAGGCAGTTGCGGAGGCCAAATCATTGGGTGTATTTAGAACATAGAACATTGCAGCCTTTTGGCCACTGATGTTGTGCCAACCTATATATTCCTACCAAAAGGAAAAAAAATATAAAACCCTTCCTACCTCATTACCTATTTTTCTTTCATCCATGTGCTGAGAGTCTCTTAAATGCCCCATTTGTTTTGGCTTCCACCACCACCCATGGCAATGCATTCCAGGCACCCACAACTGTCTGTGTTGGAAGCTTACCTGATGTCTCTCCTAAACTTTCCTCTCATCACTTTGTACAGATATCCTCTGGTGTTTGCTAAATCTGCCCAGGCAATAAGGTTTTGGCTATCTATTTACCTCTCACATCCAAGACAGACATCGATAGATTCTTGACTAGCTAGGGCATCAAAGGTTATGGGAAGAAGGCCAGGCAGTGGGCTGAGTGGGAAAATGGATCAGCTCACGATTAAATGGTAGGGAAGACTCGATGGGATGAATAGCCTATTTCTGCTCCTATGTCTTATGGTGTTATTGGAAAGCTAATTGGTCATTCTCAATAGCCACTGGTGTAGGCGAGTGGTAGCATCTTTGAGGGAGTTGTTGGACTGTGGAGAGAACAAAAGAGAATTTGTGTTGGATTAATGTAAAGGGGCAGTTCCTGGTCATTGTGGACAAGTTAGGCCGAAAGGCCTGTTTCCATGTTGTATGACCCCAGGAAAAGGACTGTTGAATTCCTGGTGTAAATTGATGGAAGTATTGCCAAGCCATGGTCAATTCTGGCCAACATCCCTTCTCAGAGTTCCTGTGCCATGGAGTTTTATAGCAGGGAAATAGGCCCTTTCAGACCAACTCATTCATTCGACTATGGTCCTTACAGAGCAGGTCGCATTTGCCTGTGTTTGGCCCATGCCCCTCTGAACTTTTCCCATCCTGGACACTCACACTCTCAGCAAGAGAGAGCATCAGAATCAGAATTTATTGACATGAACAAGTCATGAAATTCGGTGTTTTGTGGCAGCGTCATAGAGCAAACATTCATATTATAACCATCTTACAACATTACTATATAAAATATAAAAATAATAGTGTCTTTGGTTCATTGATCATTCAAGAATCTAATGGCAGTGGGGAAGAAGCTGTCCTTGTGCCACTGAGTGCGCATCTTTAGGCTCCTGTACCTTTTTCCCTGATGGTAGCAGAATGAAGAGGGCATGGCCTGGGTGGTGGGGGTCTTTGAGGATAGAAGCTGCTTTTTCTAAGACACCGCCTCAAGTAAATGTCTTCGATGGAGTGAAGTCTGGTGCTTGTGATGTCGCAGGCCGAGTTAACAACCCTCTGGAGTTTATTCTTGTCTTGAGACTTGGTGCTTCCATACCAGACAGTGATGCAACCAACCTGAAGGCTCTTCATGGTACTCCTGTAGAAGTTTTCGAGTCTTCGGTGACATACCGAATCGCCTCAAACACCTCTTCAAGCACTTCAAGGGTCACTTTTGAAGGATATGTAGGGATATGAAACTAAGGGTGCGGAGAGACGTTTCCTTTTGTAAATAATTTATTGTGATTAAAGTCTATTTGTGTACAGATGTGATGTAAGTTATGTGCTGCAGCCTCCCAGATACATCATGTTGTGATCATCCACCTCCTAGTATTAAGGTGCAGCAAAGCTGCCTGTGTTTTCTGGCTCCCTTCCTCATGCACAGATATTCTTCGAATTACGGACTTTCAATTCACATATTTTTTGTTGCTATTTTGCCATTCAATCTTCATTATCTGCTTTGCCAAAATGCCCTATGCATCGTTTGCCAATTTTTTTTTCAATTTGCTAAATTTCATTTTGCAGAACTTGTTCCTGGAATAACTCAACAGGATAAACCTTATATAGGAAAAAAAAGGTACATGACCAATGTACCTTGATGAAGGCCCCAAGCCCAAAACGTTGGTCATGTATCTTTCTCTTTGTTATATAAAGTGCACTTTGACCTGGTGATTTTCCATAGATTTGTGTTTTTACTTTATTCATGGTGTCTGTAGACTTTAGTGGTTTATTCTGGGCATGAAACTCTTTTTGTGAATTGAGGACTAGTTGTATCCTTCACTTGAGTCGATGAATGAACATCCATCAACACACAGGCATGCCTCAAGGAGGAGTGTTCAGCCGCCTGGTCCACTTGCTCTTCACCCGTGGCTAGGCGCAATTCAAGTGCCATCTACAAATCTGCTGGGGACACCACGGTCGTCAGGACAACCATAGAGAGCAATGAGGAAACATATCGGAGGGAGACAGATCAGGTAGTTGAGTGGTGTCACGAAACCAACCTTGCAGTCAACGTTAGCAAAACCAAGGAGCTGATTGAGGACGTCAGGAGGAAATCACAAGAGCACAAACCAATCGTTGTCGAGGGGCCAGCAGTGGAAAAGGACAGAATTTCAAATTCCTGCGTGTCAACGTCTCTGAGGATCTGTCCTGGGGCCTCCATGTCAATGCAATCCCCAAGAAGGCTCGCCAACGGATATACTTCGTGAAGAGTTTGAGGAGATTTGGTACATCACCAAAGACTCTTGCAAATTTCGACACGTGTACCATGGAGAGCATTCTGGCCAGTTGCGTCACTGTCTGGTATGGAGGTGCCAAAGCTCAGGGCAGGAAAATGCTACAGAGAGTTGTTAACTTGGCCTGCGACATCACGGTCACCAGACTTCACTCCATTGAGGATATCTACAAGAGGCGGTGTCTTAAGTAAGTAGCCTCTATCTCAAGGACCCTCACCACCAAGACCATGCCCTCCCCACTCTCCTACCATCGGGAAGGAGGCCCAGCAGCACAAGGACAGCTTCTTCCCCTCCACCGTCAGATTTCTGAATCGACAATGAACCACACTGACTACGCTCCTTATTTGAAGCTGCTTGGTGAATTCTAGATGAATTACACTTTTTCCTACTTTCTTGCACTATTTATTTATTTCAAAATAAGATTTATAGCAATATTTCCACTGAGATATTGCTGCAAAACAACAAAGTTTGTGACATGCATACCAATCTAGAACTGATCTGATCACAACTGCACCTTGCAGCTTGTCATTACAGTGTGGATATGCGGAGCTTGGTTCCTTTTACAGACCAATCTAGAACTGACCGTTTACAAACCAATCTAGAACTGATCTGATCACAACTGCACCTTGCAGCTTTTCATTACAGTGTGGATATGGAGAGCTTGGTTCCTTTTACAGACCAATCTAGAACTGACCTCTTACAAACCAATCTAGAACTGATCTGATCACAACTGCACCTTGCAGCTTGTCATTACAATGTGGATATGCGGAGCTTGCTTCCTTTTACAGACCAATCTAGAACTGGGAGGCACAGATGGAAAATAAGGCACTGCCCTTTAAAATCAGAGACAAGGTGAGATATCTTCTCTCAGATTACAAGTCTTTGGGATTCTCTTTCTTATTGGGAACACAAACTAATATCTTCATAGAGGAGGTATAAGAATTCTTGGTGAGCAAACAGGTGAAGGATTAATTGAAATAGGCAGGAATATGGAACTGGATCAGCCATGATCCTATTGAAAAGCAGAGAAGGCTAAGTGTTGGGGGGCAGTGGTGTGGGTGGGCTGAATAGCCTGCTAGTACACATTATACAATTTAGGTCACCACAGGTCGGTTGTGCTGGTCTGGGTCTATTGGCCGGAACTGGCATGCACACGCTCTAGCCGGGCCAGATGCGGTGAGCCTGTAAATATTTGAGCAACATCTGGATTATGGTTAACATTGTGCAGACATCTTCGCCCACAACGCCGCCCCCCCCCCCCCCCCCCACACACCCCCTTCCCACCCCCACCAAAATGCCCCTGCCTGCAGAATGATTTCTATCCCTTTGAACTCCATCCATTCCATTAGGGGTGAGAAGACAATATCGTATTATCGATCAAAATTATTTTCAATGGGGAGAAGGTGAAACATGGCTTCAATTTCAAAGTCACTGTGTATATGTGAAGGAGACAATAAGCCAAATCTTACAACGTAGTTAGCAAACTGGATTGTATTTTTGGAACTCGGGCAGAAAATAGAAATTCTTCTCTGCCATAGATGCTCAAGATTAATTTGTATCTCTTGACCATCATTATCTTCATTTGCAGAGATTGATGTATAAATGCTACATACTATATTTGCTGATCGCCCAGATTTTTTTTTAAATTTCTAAAACAACACTATTCTTTCTAACTGCCGTAACATTTCCTTGGCTCCTTCCCGCTGCTCTCATTAATCTCGCCGTTCACCCATGGTAGTTGTAGTCCGATAATTTTTTTGGGGGCTTCATTGCTTGTTTTTGAAATCGCTCTTGTTCGCCTTCTGGCAGAACCAGGTTCTTGCTGCTTTCCTCCCCTTTCTCGCAGGAAGCCACCTCCACTCTACTTGCGTGGATGGGCGACACGGCTAGCGCAGCATCCCAGGCTCAAATCTGGCTCTATTAGTAAGGAGTTGGCATGTTCTGCGTGCATTTCCTCTCGGCGCGCCAGTGACCTCCTTAAAAAAACATTCAAGATTCAAGATTCCTTTAAGGTCATGTAAAAGTACAGAACATTTAAGTTTACGGTGTCATTTAACTCTTTGTGTTTGGATAATATAACACTGACTACGCTCCTTATTTGAAGCTGCTTGGTGAATTCTAGATGAATTACACTTTTTTTATCGTATTATATGGCGAGCTCTCCACTGGCCACCGTGACAGAGGTGCACCAAAGAAAAGGTACAAGGACTGCCTAAAGAAATCTCTTGGTGCCTGCCACATTGACCACCGCCAGTGGGCTGATAACGCCTCAAACCGTGCATCTTGGCGCCTCACAGTTTGGCGGGCAGCAGCCTCCTTTGAAGAAGACCGCAGAGCCCACCTCACTGACAAAAGGCAAAGGAGGAAAAACCCAACACCCAACCCCAACCCACCAATTTTCCCTTGCAACCGCTGCAATCGTGTCTGCCTGTCCCGCATCGGACTGGTCAGCCACAAACGAGCCTGCAGCTGACGTGGACTTTTTACCCCCTCCATAAATCTTCGTCCGCGAAGCCAAGCCAAAGAAGACACTTTTTTTTGAAGGTTCAAGTTTCATTTTATTGTCAATAATAAAAAAACCTAATATACATGATATCCTTCAGATTTTGTGTGCTGTCAGGCAGACAGTCATCGTGCATTGTTCGGTGGCCCTAACAATAAGAGAGGAGAAGCTAATGAGAGCCCCTTCGGAGACACCAGGCGTGCCTGGATTTTCCCCCAGCGCTGCCGCAGCCTCGACAGCCACATGGACTCCTGTTCAAACCATCAGCGACCCGAGCTCCTGATCCAAACCTCTGGTATGATCAGGGAGCCTTCAGCACCCAAGGCCCTTTGGGAGACCTTCTTACAGAGATTGCAGGGGAAAAAAAATCATCCGACTACAACTACCGAGCGTGAACGGCGAGATTAATGAGAGCAGCGGGAAGGAGCCAAGGAAATGTTACAGAAGTTAGAAAGAATAGTGTTGTTTTAGAAATTCAAAAGGAAATCTGGGCGATCAGCAAATATTGTATGTAGCCTTTTTACATCAATCTCTGCAAATGAAGATAATGATGGTTGTTGGTTCCATGGTGTATTTGGAGCTCTCATATTCATGAAGACAATAGTCATTTATTTGTATAGATGAAACACTTGTCCTGCATGAGTGTTATGTCTGCGTGTTTTGCACCGAGGACTGGAGAATGGTTTCGTCCGGTTGTACTTATACAATCGGATGGCAATAAACTTGACGACTTGACCTTGGGAAGGGCTGGTTACCACACTGTACATCTAAATTAAAAAAAAATGATTAAGATGAGGCCTGATCCTCATTGCATTTACAGCACCCATGATAATCCATTGCAGGTGAAGCAGTCTCGAATATAGCAAAACAGCACTACCTCATTCCTTCTTCCTTTTGACCCGGTGACACCAAAGTGACAGGCTCACGCTTCTCTTTCCTATTAAGATCAGATTCTTTAATAGGTCTGTGTGCACAAAAAATTGTTCATTCTCCAGCAGTAACATTTCTCTGCCTGCTTTTGCCATCATGTTCCCTCATGAATGTACCGGTGGTCCCTGCTTTTGCCATCATGTTCCCTCATGAATGTACCGGTGGTCCCTGCTTTTGCCATCATGTTCCCTCATGAATGTACCAGTGGTCTCTGCATGACAACATTCACCCTCATTACAACAGGGACCATGCTCCCAAAAGTCTTCGCTTGGCTGGAAAATATTTGTTGAAGAGATCCTGAAAGAGACAAGAAGGCAATATTTTTTTCCCGCTTCCATTCCCTTCCCAAGCTGAACAGTCAGCTTCCTTATTTTGACTCCAAATTCTTGTTGACATTTTACCTCCTGTTGAATCATAAATGGAACATAGAACTTTCAGCACAGTACTGGCCCATCGGCCCACAATGTTGTGGCGACTTATGTAAACCTACTGAACACACTAAGCCTTCCGTACTTCACACACATAACCCTCTCTATGATTGGAGGAGGGGTAGCTCTCTGAATGAAGGGAAGAGGTGGACAGAAAAAGAGAGAGACTCGGGGCCTCATTGAGCTAAAGCTAAAAGATGGACAAATCCTCTCTTGCTATTGAACGAGTAGATGAGAACTCAGGAATTGAGCCTTTGGCAAAAAGTCCTCCTTCTCTGTTGAATCAGTCCTCAAGACTCCATCTCCCATTACAAACTATGGGGATCTGTAACTCGTACAGGACCTGGATGAGTGTTATTTGATGGGATTCACTGCATGCGCCATGTCAGAACAGCAGAGAAAATGCAAACTAATCTGAAGTACAGATGTTATATATTCTAGACACATCCCATCTCGATTCCAACCTCAGTGAACAGAAACTTGAAAAAAATACACTGATTAATGAGATTTTTTTCACGGACTGGTTACACTGTTAGCCTGATGCAGAAATTACCTCAACGAGTAGCCGCCACCTTCATTTTATAATGCAGACAGTTACGATAAAAAATGATAGTTGATCATCTATTTAGGCAGTTACTTACTCAGAATAGGTGAAGCAAATTAGAAGGCCCATGGTATTTAGCATATTTAATCTTGCATGGGATGCAGTTTAACTATTATTTTAAAATATCAATCATTCACTCTGTTAGAAACTTCAGTGGTCTCCACATTCAATCGGACTTTTCAAACGTATTTTCAGATAGGTAATTTTGGAGAACATGTCATGTGAGGCAAGGTTGGCCTTTCTCTTTGGAGTGATGAAAAGAGGTTTGGTATATTAGATGAGGAAAGGGCAGGATAGGGTGGACACCAAGCACCTATTTTTCCTGGGGTGACAATTGCAAATACCAGAGGATATATGTTTAAGGTGAGAGGTGGAAAGCTTAGCGGAGATGTATTTTACTCAGAGTGGTGGGTGCCCGGAATGCATTGCCGAGGGTGTTGGTGGAGGCTGATACAGCAGCAGCACTCAGAAGACTCTAAGATAGTCACATGGATATAAGAAAAAATAAAGGGCTATGGGTTTGAGTGGGGAATAACTAGATTGTTGTGGATTAGGTTTCCAAAGGTTGGCACAATATGGTAGGCTGAATGGGTTGTTCGGTGCTGCGACGTTCTGTGATATTAGCTGAATTCAAACATTTGTGTATTTATAAAGAGCTCTGTATTGGGAATATGGTGATTGCTTTAATTGACCTGGATATTGTCCAAACAGCCATTGCATTTAGTCAGGAGAAAATATGGAAAGTGTCGCAGCAGACCATTCAGCCCATTGAGGATGACATACCTTTCAAACGTTAAGACTGTTCCGCCTCGCATCCACTATACTCAGATTCCTCGATTCCCTAGGTAGCAAACATTATGTCCCTCTCCCTTTCCAATATTCTCAGCAATTGAGCTTCCACAGCTCCTTCGGGTGAAGAATTCCAAAAGTTCACAAGCTTCTGAATGGAAAAAAAATCCCATCAACTCTGTCGAAAACCTTATCCTGACACTGTGTGGCTGGGAGCTCTCCAACCATGATCAGCAGATTCTCACGGTTATCTTGTTGGAGCTCTTAAGAATTTTTTTTTGTTTTCTCTCATTCTCTGCAACTCGAAGGAACACGTGCCTGGTCTGCTCAACCTTTCCTTATTCAACAATCCTGGTCGACCTGAAGTTAGTCTGAAGGACTTGTTTTATTCTTCTCAGGACCAAGACACTAAAGGGTTCTCCAAGGTGTGGTCTCACCCATACAATTACACTTCATTCTCCCACTGCTATCAAGGCAAACAATACCGCTTCCAAAGTTTGCAGAATATGTACATCTGCAGATTACACAAGGTTTATCTGGGCTTCTGAAGGACTTCTACCCCCTTCCACTGTTGTTTCGTCAGCGTCATGGATTAGAGAACAGTACGGCACAGGAGAAGGCTCGATGGGCTGAATATAAACTTACCTTGAGGAAGGACTCAAGCCCGAAACGTTGGTTATGCATCTTTACCTTTGGGTGTATAAAGGACACTGTTTGACCTGCTGAGTTTTTCCAGCACCGTGTTTTTGCTTCAACCACGGTGTCTGCAGACTTTTGTGCTTTACTTCGATGGGATGAATATGGCCTAATGGAACAGCTCGCAATGTCTGTGCTGAATATGAAGACAAATTAAACTAAAATGCGTGTTACTTGCACATGATCCATATCCCTCTATTCCTTGGATTTTCATGTGTCTATTAAGAAACCTCAGTCATAGTATATCTTCATAGTAACACCCCATGTGAGCAGTTTCGTGCTCCTCATTTAAGAAAGGATGTGCTGACATTGAAGAGGATTTGAAAGAGGTTTACGAAGATGATTCCAGGAATGAAAGGTTTATCCCAGGAGCAATGTTTGACAGCTCTTGGCCTGTATTCGTTGGAATTTAGGAGAATGAGGGGGGATCTCATTAAAACATTTTGGACGTGGAAAGCCATGGACAGAGTAGATGTAGAAGGGTTGTTCCCCACGGTGGGAGAGTCTAGGACAAGAGGGCACAACTTCAGGATCGAAGGGCATCCACTTAGAACAGAGATGCGGAGGAATTTCTTCAGCCAGAGGGTAGTAAATGTGTGCAATTTGTTGCCACAGGCAGTTGTGGGGGCCAGGAAATTAGGTGTATTTAAGGCAGAGATGGATAAGCCAGGGCATCAAAGGTTTATGGGGAGGGTGGGCAATGGGGCGGAGTGGGAAACTGGACTAGCTCATGATTGAATGGCAGGGCAGACTCGATGGACTGAATAGCCTATTTCTGCTCCTATATTTTATGGTCTTATGGACTTATCACTCCCCCCTCTGTGTGGAAAAAAACACTTGTCCTGCATATATATTTTAAACTCTCTCTTCTTCCCTCCCCCTCCTCCCTGGGGAAGAAAAGATTCTGGCTTATCTCTCTTATCTCTGCCTTTCAGAATTTTATAAACTCCTTGAAACCCTTGCATTCCCATTCTTGGTTACAGCTACACAGGATTATTTTAATCTCAGTCTTCAAAAGATAGCATGCTGACATCCCTCAGATGGATGAGTCACAGGGTAGCAACACAGGAGCAGGTGAATGTCCAAGACAGCAGTTTTACAAGACCCCAGGATAAGGGAAAGGGTCAAGAGCAAACCCCCATCAGACTGCCACTCATAATGTGGCCTCGCCTTCAGTCACCTTAGTTGCTTTCAGTCACCTTAGTCATAAACCATGAAGTTCTCTCTTTAAATATTTCTGTCTCTCTTCTGTTAAATTGCTCCTTTAAACCTTCCACTTCAATTGAGCCTCTGGTCAAATCCACAGGAAAACCTTAAATCTACCTTTGATACAGTTAAACAAGAAGATCTGTGGAGGCCGTGGTTGTAGTTTACACAAAATTCCTGGATAAACTCAGCAAGTTTACACAGCGTTCTTTATGTAGCAAAGATAAAGATACAGAACCAATGTTTTGGGCCTGAGCCCTTCATCAAGGTACGAGCAAAATGCAAACAGAGGTCCTGAATAATAAGGGGGTGGGGGGAGGGCAAGGGGAGGAGCACTGGGCCACAAGCAAGGTGGATATGGGTGGCAGGGCAAGAGAAAAAAAGCCGAGGAAATAGGGGAAGGGGGTAGCTCTCTGAATGCCAAGGGAATGAGGTAGAGAGCTGAAGGTAAGGAGACAGGAATGGGGAGGGAGACATGGAAACCGGGGAAGTCGGTTAATGCCATTTGGTTGGAGAGCGCCCAGAGTATTGCTTCTCTGATTTACAGATGGCCTCGGTTTGCCAATACATCAGGCCATGGATAGAAACGGGAGTGGGCCGTAGAGTACATTTTATTTTACCAGAGGCATTGCATAGATGCAACCTTTCATTGCAGATGTAATCCATTTGTAATGTACTTTGTAAAAGAAATATTAAATGCTCAAAACATGCATGTGTGAGTTGGAGTGCTGTTAACAGCCTCTTGAATGGAGCCCTCATTAATAAAAAATGATTCCCCCTGCATTTTTTGACTGTATTTTTCTCTATTCTCCGCACTTTTAAGTCAAGTTTATTATCATCTGATTGTACAAGTCTCTTTCTCTTTGGCTTGGCTTCGCGGACGAAGATTTATGGAGGGGGTAAAAAGTCCACGTCAGCTGCAGGCTCGTTTGTGGCTGACCAGTCCGATGCGGGACAGGCAGACACGATTGCAGCGGTTGCAAGGGAAAATTGGTTGGTTGGGGTTGGGTGTTGGGTTTTTCCTCCTTTGCCTTTTGTCAGTGAGGTGGGCTCTGCGGTCTTCTTCAAAGGAGGCTGCTGCCCGCCAAACTGTGAGGCGCCAAGATGCACGGTTTGAGGCGTTATCAGCCCACTGGCGGTGGTCAATGTGGCAGGCACCAAGAGATTTCTTTAGGCAGTCCTTGTACCTTTTCTTTGGTGCACCTCTGTCACGGTGGCCAGTGGAGAGCTCGCCATATAATACGATCTTGGGAAGGCGATGGTCCTCCATTCTGGAGACGTGACCCATCCAGCGCAGCTGGATCTTCAGCAGCGTGGACTCGATGCTGTCGACCTCTGCCATCTCGAGTACCTCGACGTTAGGGGTGTGAGCGCTCCAATGGATGTTGAGGATGGAGCGGAGACAACGCTGGTGGAAGCGTTCTAGGAGCCGTAGGTGGTGCCGGTAGAGGACCCATGATTCGGAGCCGAACAGGAGTGTACAAGTACAACCTGATGAAACAACGTTCTCCGGTCCTCGGTGCAAAACACCCAAACACAGAGCCAGAGATAACACGTATACAGACAAGCAATATATATGCAGGACGAGTCTTTGTCGATACAAATAAATAGATAAAAAGCACTTTTGCTTCATAAGTATGAGCATCTCAGATGGTTAATGTGAGCAGTTCCTTTGGTCGTTCAACATTCTCACTGCCCATGGGAAGAAGTTGTTCCTCATCCCGGTGGGGCTGGCTCTGATCCTCCTATAACTCTTTCCCAATGGGAGCAGCTGAAAGATGCTGTGTGCAGGGTGAGAAGGGTCCTCAATGATCTTGTGCACCCTCTTCAGACAATGATCCCAGTAGATCACGTTGATGGGTCCAAGGATAGACTTGCAAACTCTTCCTACAACATTTTGATGAATCTCAGAAAGAACAAATGATATTCTGCAGTTGTTAGAACAGAAAAATGGATGCTTCATATTGATGTGACCACTGGGTTCTGCCGAATACAGACAAACATTTTGTTTCTGATCTCTCTGGGCTTTTGCGGCTCTTGATTGATTAATTGCTGAGTTCTAACAGTGGAAGCGCAGACCAGAGACACAGTGATAGTCAGGAGGCCGTATTGCATCTCTACAAATCTCTGGTGAGACCACACTTAGAATATTGTGTTCATTTCTGGTCACCTGATTACAGGAAAGACGTGGAAGCTATGGGGACGGCGCAGACGTGATCTACTAGGATGCTGACTGGATTGGAAAATAAGTCTTATGAGACAAGGTTAGCAGAGCTAGGACTTTTCTGTCTGGAATGAAAAAGGATGAGAGGAGACTTAATAGAGGTCTACAGGATTCTGAGAGGCATAGAAACATAGAAGATAGGAGCAGGAGTAGGTCATTCGACCCTTCGAGCCTGCTCCGCCATTCAACGAGATCATGGCTGAGTCAAGTCAACTCAAGATTATTGTCATCTCATTGTACGAGTACAACCTGACGAAACAGCGTTCTCCGGTCCTTGGTGCAAAACACGCAGACACACAACCAGATAAATAATACACATGCAAGACAAGTATTTTATCTATAAAAATAAATATTGTTTTGTACAAATGAGAGTCTCGGATGATTAGTGTGAGCAGGTCCTTTGGGCGTTCAGCATCATTACTCCCCATGGGAAGAAGGTAGAGAGTCAGTATCTTTATCCCAGGGTGGGATCTATACAAAATGAGGACATCTATACAAAATGAAGGAAGATAATGAGGATATAATGGGTGCGGTGGATAGAGGGGAACAGGTTGATGTTGTATATTTGGATTTCCAGAAAGTGTTTGATATGGTGCCACACAGGAGCCTTCTCAGTAAGTTACAGGAAAGTGGAGTCCAGGGAAGTCTATTGGCCTGGATCGAAAATTGGTTGTCTGACAGGAGGCAGAGAGTCGGGATAAGTGGGAGTTTTTCAGGTTGGCAGAGAGTGGTAAGTGGGGTGCCGCAGGGGTCAGCATTAGGCCCACAACTGTTCATCATTTACAGTGATGACTTGGAGGAGGGGACAAAATGTGGTGGAGCCAAGTTTGCGGATGACACCAAATTGAGTGGAAGAGCAAATTGTAATGAGGATGTGGAGAGTCTGCAGAGGGATATAGTTAAGCTGGATGAGTGGGCAAAGGTCTGGTAGATGGAGTACAATGTTAGTAAATGTGAGGTTATCCACTTTGACAAGAAAAATAAAAGAGCTGAATATTATTTAAAGGGTGAAAAACTACAGCATGCTGTTGTGCAGAGGGACTTGGGAGGGCTTGTGCATGAATCGCAAAACGTTAGGTTGCAGGTGCAGCGGGTTATTAAGAAGGCAAATGGAATGTTGGCCTTCATCGCTAGAAGAATTGAATTCAGGAGTAGGGAGGTAATGTTGCAACTGTATAAGGTACTGGTGAGACCGCACCTGGAGTACTGAGTCCAGTTCTGGTCTCCATATTTGAGGAAGGATATACTGGCTTTGGAGACGGTCCAGAGGAGGTTTACTAGGTTGATCCCCAGGACGAAGGGGTTGACTTATGATGAAAGATTAATTCGTCTAGGATTGTATTCGCTCGAGTTCAGAAGAATGAGAGGAGATCTTATAGAAACATATAGGATTGTGAAGGGTATGGATACGATAGATGGAGGAAGGTTTTTTGAGCTGGCCGGGGAAACTAAAACGAGAGGACACAGTCTCAAGATTCGGGGGAGTAGATTTAGGACAGAGATGAGGAAAAATAGTTTTTTCCAGAGAGTAGTGAATGTTTGGAATTCTCTAACCAGGGAAGTGGTTGAGGCTGCCTCATTAAACATAGTTAAAATTCGGTTAGATAAATTTTTACATGATAGAGGAATTAGGGGATATGGGGAGAAGGCAGGTAGGTGGAGTTAGGTCATAAATTAAATCAGCCATGATCGTATTGAATGGCGGAGCAGGCTCGATGGGCCATTTTTGGCCTACTCCTGTTCCTACTTCCTATGTTCCTATGTTCCTAAGAAAAGTTTAGAGGAAACATAAGGGGTAAGTTTTTTTTAACACAGAGAGTTATGGGTGCCTGGAATGCCTTGCCAGTGGGGTGGGGGGGAGGGTGGAGGTTGGAACATTAAGGGCATTTAAAAGATTCCTAGACAGGCATATGGATGAAAGAAAAATTGAGGGTTATGAGGTAGGGAGGCTTTTTTTAATATAGGAATATATAGGTTGGCACAACATTGAGGGCTGAAGGGCCTGTGTTATAGTGTTCTACATTCTATCATAGAGAATCGTTTTTTTCCACTCCACTTTCAATTGAAGTTTCTATTCTTCCTTTCAGTGTGAAATGAAATTGCATGGTACTTACATTTTTTGTTACCATTAACAGCCTGTGCCCAGTGATGTTGTTTCAGGATGAACACCAAAGGCCAGTTCATCCTGAAACAACGTATTTCCTTTTGCAATCGTTCTTTTCCCTTTTCTCGGCTGTCACCTTGTGCACTGATGCCTTTGAGAGCATCATGCAAATTGATGATCCTTAGTCGGAAATAATGAGGATCGGAAAGCAGTTAAAGTGCAGGGCAATACAGCCTGACAGAATGTACGCACAATATACGTGCACCCAAGGTGATTCCATGCATGCATGTTTCCATTTACTTCACCTGCATTCACTCACCTTTCATATGTTCATTCTGTCACATCTTTCTATGTATGCCAACGTAGATATAGACTTCACCAACGCATGCACTTACACACAGATACCTCCATTCACATTTCACTCAAACTTACTTCAAAGGCACCCGAACACACTTCCATGCACATAGAATGTTACATGCATCTACTTCAAAGAGAAAATGCTTGAAACACTCAGTGGGTCAGGCAGCATCTGTGGAAAGAGAAGCAGCTCATGGCGGTTAGTTCAACGCCTTGACAGTGATCGGGACCGGGGTTCGAATCCAGTGCTATCTGGAAGGGGTTTGTACTTTCTCTCCATGCTCTATGTGTTTTTCCCCGGGGTGGGAGGGGTTCCGGTATTTTCCCACCATTCGAAGGTGTAGGTTAATTGGGTGTAAATTAGGCAGCATGAACTCGTGGGCCAAATTGGCCTGTAACCACGCTGTATGTCTAATTTACAGTAGCAGGGCCTTTCCAGCCCATGAGCCCATGCCACCCAAATGCCCCAATTAGCCAATATCCTCCGTAGGTTTTGGAAAATGGAAGGAAACCGGAGTACCTGGAGAAACCCCACACAGACACGGGGAGAATGTAAAAACTCCTTATGGACAGGGCTGAATTTCAACCCAGGTCATTAGCATTGCGTTAACTGCTAACACTAACCGTGCCCCCTACATAGAACCATAGAGCACTACAGTACAGAAACAGACCCTTCTTGTCTGTGCCCAACTATTTTTCTGCCTAATCCCTCTGACACGCCAGGGCAATATCCCTCCATATCCCTCCCTTCCATGTACCTGTCCACATTTTTCTTAAATGTCAAAATTGAGATTGCATTTACCAATTTAGTCGGCAGCATTTTGAAGAATGGGGAAAGAGTGGAATTGTTCATTTTCAGTTGTGGAGAAGGTGAGGAAAGGCTGGGTAGAACAAAGGGGAAGATCTCCAGTAGACCCATGAGTCAATGTGGCAATAAGAAGTATGTGATCATTTTTAATCTGCTTTACATATTAATAATAGCATGGCTGTAGAACGTACTCACTGTGGCACCTCATCTTCTGCCTGGACACATCACACAGCCTTCCAGGCTCAAAGTCAAATTTTCCAACTTGAGGTATCTGTAACAGAAGTGGCCATTTCTCCTCATCATCGATCTGTCAATCTGTCTCAGATTTTCTCTCTCTATTAGTAGATCCTGGCCAATTAAGTGTACTGTCATTTCTTTGGAGATGTGGACCAAGCACCTGTGTACACTGCACAAGTGGATAAAGTGATGAAGATGGCATGGAAGAGACTTTCCCTCATTGGAGGAGGGCATGGATTATAACAGCAGGAAGGTTATGATTCACAAAACATTGGTGAGGCAATAGTTGGAGTAATGCAAGCAGTTCTAGTTGCCACGCGATAAGATCGTGATCGCACTGGCAATTGTGTAGAGGAGGTACACCAGAAGACTGACTGAGCTTGAGCCGAGATAGATTGGGTTTGTTTGCAGAGGATGAGGCTTAGGGAGCCTTCTCTTTGAAGTAGATGCATGTAACATTCTATGTGCTTGGAAGTGTGTTCGGGTGCACATATATTGTGCGTACATTCTGTCAGGCTGTATTGCCCTGCACTTTAACTGCTTTCCTAATAGAGCTCTACTAAATTGTGAGGAGCTTGGATAATTTTAAACACCTGTGCTACAGGGAACGGTTCAAAGCTTCCTTTACTGTCATGCAAAATGTAACATACACGATATACAGGTATTTACCCCCCACCCCCCAACTTGTAACCTATGCAACTTCGTCCATCTGCACATATGACTAAAATTTTTAAAATATAAATAAAAAGTATAAAACTTGCACAATTTGAAAGTAGGGCCTATCTATGGTGGCCGTCATGTTGGCTGGTGGCCATCCTCTCACAAGAGCTGGCCTTGGTGGTCGCCATGTTGGCTGGTGGCCAACCTCTCGTGAGAGCGCGACTTAGTGGCCGCCATGTTGGCTGGTGGCCAACCGCTCGCAAGAGCTGGCCTTTGTGCCCGCCATGTTGAGATATTTCACCACATTTTAACTCCTCATGTCCCCTTTATTTCTGATTTTGCTGCTAAATATTCTAACGGAATTTTAGAGGCCAGTCAAGTCCACAGGGTACTCAGGGTCCACAGCAACAGAGAGAATGAGATGGATTCGGAGACAGAGAATGGAAGGAACTCGATTGTTTTACTTCAGTATCCCAAGTAGGGCAATTCCCCGACATATGTCCCTTCTGAGATAGGACTGGTCCTCCAGAACGGAACATGGAAGTATGTCGGGGAGTACCTGTACTTCAACTTTTGCATGCCATAAAGGCAAACGAAGAGTTGTCAAGAGAATTGCCCCCAATAATAAGAGAAAGAGAAGCAAAATAGAAATATCTCCATTTCCCCGTGACAGAGGTGTTTTGAACATTAGGACATTAATTTGGGGTAAGAGGTTTACAGGGGATCTGAGGACACACACACACACACACACACACACACACACACACACACACACACACACACACACACACACACACACACACACACACACACACACACACACACACACACACACACACACACACACGCATCTCAGATTAATTCAGGATACATAATAGTTGCAAATAGCCAGATATTTCATCCCAGCTCACCTATTCAAGAGAGCACAAACTTTCCTTCATGTTAAATCCAATTATATATGAAATTATTCCACCAGTATTCCCCTCACAAATCTTCCCTGAGGTCCAGTATGCATGGAATATATTTTAGGTTCAAAGGAACATCCTAAAATGTGTCCTAAGTTTGCCTTTCCCAAATCTGAGCCTGTTTCCTTCGTCAGTAATGTCTGATCTGAAGCAGCTTTGCCCTTTCTGTATGATTTACCATCAGGAAGTCCAAGATGTGTACAGAATATGCCTCATTCTGAGACAAAAATGGCACGCTTCCCCATTACTCAGCCTTCTGAGGGCAAGGAGATCAAACACGTTCACAGCCTGTATGCAGGGTGGCAAGTGTGGACTTTAATCACCTGGTCACCTCCAGGCAGCACACAGAGACAAGTGAGACAAGGATTTCCTATTCTCATTCATCATCCACAATGTAGCATTGTAAGTTACTGTAAATATTCCTGAGACATATGTTCAAACCCCACTGCAGCAACCTGAGAATTTAAAAGCAGTCAACTAAATGAAGACTAGAATTTAAAAGCTGTTGTCAATAGGCTGATTGTGAACATTCTGGATTGTCGTTAACAAAAATATATCAGCTAGTTCACAAATTGGGAAGATCTACTTTTCCTGTTTGTGCTGAACATCTAACGATGCCTCATATGCCAGGCTGCTGTTCATTGACTTCAGCTCGAAGTTTAAAATGATCGTTCTGCAGAGGCTGGTCGTGATGCTGTCCTCACTGGGATGCAACACCCCTCTCTGAAAGTAGATTCTAGACTCCCTAACGGAGAGGCCACAGATTGTCCGGGTCGGTAGCAGAACGTTGAGCACTGGTGCACCTCGGGGCTGTGTGCTCAGCCTGCTCCTGTTCGCACTGCATCGCTAGATCCAGCTGCAAAAGTGTTGTCAAATCCATCGTGGACACTCAACATCTCCTCACTTGTCAGGAAGGCACAACAGCCACTGCACTTCATGAGAAGACTGAAGTGGGTAAGGCTACCAGTCACCGTTATATCAAGAGTGTCGGGGCCTGCTGAATTACAGTGTTATACGATTGTTGCAAAGAAATGGATCAGAGGTCAATGCACAGGACCAGAAGAGTGGCAGAGATGATCATTGGGGTCTCACCACCCCCCCCCCCACCCCACCCCTATTGATATGATCTACTAGGATCATCATCTGAAGAGGGGGTGCAAAATCATTGAGGACCCCTTCCACCCTGCACACAGCATCTTTCAGCTACTCCCATCAGGGAAGAGATACAGGAGGGTCAGAGCCAGAACCACCAGGCTGAGGAACAGTTTCTTCCCACGGGCAGTGAGAATGCTGAAGGATTAAAGGAACTGCTCACACTAACCCTCCGAGACTCTCCAATTCATGAAACGCTATTTATTTATTTATTTATATGTATAGATGAAATACTTGTCCTGCATATGGATTGTCTGTCTGCATGTGTGTTATGTCTGGTTATATGTATGGGTGTTTTACACTGAGGACCAGAGAATGCTCTTTCGGCGGGTTGTACTTGTACAATCAGATGACAATAAAGTTCATTTGACTTGACTTGTCTTAATACCATTTGTAAATATCACCATTTTATTCTCCCACATTGTTGTTCTACTTCCTTGCTTGGTGGTGGGGGGGGGGCTATTAGCAGAAACCAATGAGCCCACCAACCCACAGGAGGAAGCAGGATCACCCAGAAACCCACTCGGTCAAGGGGAGAACATCCAAACTCCGCACAGACAGCGACAGAGGTCAGGAGCTAACTTGGGTCGGTGGAACTGTAATGCCATGGCATTACTCCCTCCAGCACTATGCTACCAGGCTGACATATGGATGAGTAGATGAATCGTTGCCGAATTCCCCCACAATCAATATCCTGGAGGGTTACCGTTGAGCAGAACCTGAACTGGAGTAGCCATATACTCAATGTAGCTGCAAGAGCAGGTCAGAGACTGGGAATCCTGCGTCGAGCAACTCACCTCCTAACTCCCCATAGCCCGATCACCATCCCCAAGGCACAAGTCAGAAGGGTGATAGAGTATCCTGAATAAGTGCAGCTTCAACATCACTCAAGAAGCTCAACAATATAAAGAACCAAGCAGCCCTTTCGATTGGTTGTCGATGTGGAGTCACTCATTTCACGCTGACGGGCAATAGAATCAGTTTATACTGTCTGCAGCAGTCATTCTCAATGAGGGCTGAAGGCCACCTCCAGGGGCCACAACACATTGAAGACCACGGGCTGAAATTATAAAATATTTGTCATTTTTTTAGTATGATCAGTAGGAAAGAAGTACAGAAGAAACCGACTAAATTTGACTGCTTCATAGGGCCAAGGGCCCATAAACTTAGAGCAGAGTCCTAAGGGAGCCATAGCCAAGGAAAAAGATTTAGAATGGACGGTCTACAGGACTGCAGCAATCTGCCAAATCTCATTGGTCCCACAATCTCCACCAGTTAGAAGGACAGGGGTGGCAAAAGCAGGGGAACACCACCACCTCGAAGTCGTCCTCCAAGACACACACCATCCTTATTGGAATTGTCTCACAGTTCCTTCACCATTGTTGGGTCAAGATCCTAAAACTCCTTCCCCAAGGGGTATATCCTCAACTCAAGAACTGCAATGGTTTAAGGCTGTAGCACACCACCATATCAAGAGTGGCAATTAAGTGCTGGCTCAGTCTGCAAAGGTGACATCCCTTGAACCTGGTGGAAAGTGTCAGAGATGGGAGTCACTTTTCACATGAGACACAGGCTCTGACCATCTCTTCTTGCCAACTGTACTGGCATGGCTAACCCAGTTGAGGTTCTGATACATGATGAACCCTGTTGACATATTTCTACAGTGACTATTCTGAGTTATTAACGTGTAGCAGAGGGTGGTCCAGTTCTCCTGAAGTCCACAAACATCTCCTTCGTCTTGTCCGCATTGAGACTCAGGTTGTTATTCTCGCACCATCTCACGAGTTTTTCTACCTCCTCTCTGCATTGCGACTCATTGTTGCTGATTAGGCCAACTACTGTCATGTCATCTACAAACTTGATGTCTGTTGGAGCTGGAATGGTCCAGTAGACCATCTTCCACTTCACTTGAATGCAATGTAGGAGAGGCTCCCAGCTGTTTATGTAATGAGTATGAGGGAGAATCACGGACTGATTCATCAGGGAAGGGAAGATAAACGGCCAAACTGATTGGGCCACAAGTGGTGAAAATGAGGCCAGTCTCCACCCAAAACTCAGAAAGAGAAAAACCAGCAAGACATCCAAGGACCTCCATTCGAATTCAGCAATTAATAATGATGAAAATGAAGATGATGTTTATCAGGATTGTGTATTAGAAATTAGAACCAGAGTGGATCTTTTAGTACGGGAAGTGAAATGTAAAAGACATTGTGCTGTGAGGAAAGGAAAGGAAATGACCTTGGCTATGAATGGAAGAGTCTCTGCTTGCAGGGGGAATTAAGCTGCTTTCTCGACAGCCAATTGCCTGTGCATCAACTCCAGTTGACAGCTAATTTTCAACTTAATAACCCATTGGGTTAAAAAGTTCAAAGCTCATCAGAATACAGGTGGCTCACTGATAACGCAGCATTGAGAAGAGCACATTTAAAAATTATGATTTACATTTGCTTCTCTCTCTCTCTCTCTCTCTCTCTCGTATGCACACTTAATAACAGCCTTTCACCTTCCGGGTACTGAGTTGATTCAAATTTTATTTTGCTTTCTTTTTTAAATTGAGCCTGCCGAGAATGATGGTAAACATTGGAAGAATGGAAGGAGTAAATCTGGAAGGAGTGAATCGGGAGTTTGACTTTACCTTCAATTGGATTGTCAACAACAACAACAACTTGCATTTGTATGCTGCCTTTGCTACAGAAAGCTACTTCACAGGAACATTATAAAGCTAAGATTGATTCAGGGCCAGATAAGAAGTAAACAAAAATTTGGTCCAAGAAGTAGGCTTGTTTCTGAAGAGTGAGACAAGTTTGGAGACTTGTCATTTAACAGTAAGGTCATTAACATCAGGGATAAACCAGAGGTGAGGATTGGAAGGTCGTAGATATCTTTTGGGGCAAGTCCAGGGGGCAATATGAGAGCAGGGGTGAGAAACCTGAAATTGAGACAAAGATTAGCTAAGTAATGTTGCAGACCCTGACTTACGAAGTCCTGACTTGCAATATTTCAAAGTTATGGTACTCACAATCCAGTACTTTTGATTTCAAGTTGCAATGTTTCCCTGCACTTGTGATATGTGGCACAGTGATGCGATGACGCTATTCTCTTGCGATGCTGGGCAATTACAGCATAGCACGAGAGTAGCGTTCAGCATGCGCCCGTAGACACGAATGCACTGTACAGCAAACCAGCCTTCATGTAAAATTTGGATCGCGTCAGTCAGTCAAGGGTTGCATGAAAATTCAGATTGCATCACGCCAAATTCACTTTGTGTCGAATTTGCATCACGTCAAATTTGTGTCGCGTCAAATTCACGTTGCGTAAAATTCGTGCCACGTCAAATTTGCGTCGTGTCAAATTCGTGTTGTGTCAAATTTGATTCACGTCAAATTGTGTTGTAATAAAGGTTTTCAGCATTTAAATTTAAAACAAAATGATAGAGTCCAGTATACGATAATTTCAACTTACATTTCGAGTCCTCGAATGGAACCCCTATAAGACCTTGGTTAGATCCCACTTGAAATATTTGTGTTCATTTCTGGTCACCTCACTACAGGAAGGATATGGATGGTACAGAGAGGGTACAGAGGAGATTTACAAGGATACAGTCTGGATTGGAGAGCAGGCCTTAGCCAAGTTTAAGTTTATTGTCATCTGATTGTACAAGTATAACCCGATGAAACAGGCTTCTCCGGTCCTCGGTACAAAACATGCAGACACACAACCAGACACAACTCGCATACACACAAACAATACATATGTAGGATAAGTATTATATCTATAAAAAATAAATATTGCTTTGTACAGATAAGAATCTTGGATGGTTTGTGTGAACAGTTCCTTTGGTCATTCAGCATTTCACTGCCCGTGGGAAGAAGCTGTTCCTCAGCCTGGTGGGGCTGGCTCTGCTAATCCTGTTCCTCTTCCCCGTCGGGAGCAGCTGAAAGATGCTGTGTGCAGGGTGGAAGGGGTCCTCAATGATTTTGCGCCCCCTTCTCAGACAACGATCCCGGTAGAGGATAGGTTGAGTGAACTTGGTCTTTTCTCCTTGGGTGAAATGATGAGTGGTGACCTGATAACAGTGTGTAAGATGATGAGAGGCAGCAGTCATGTAGATAGCTGAAGGGGTTTTTTCTCCCAGGGCTAAAATGGTCAGCATAAGGCATTTTAAGGTGCTTAAAAGTAAGTACAGGGGGATATAAGAGATTAGTTTTCACACAGTGAGTGATGGGTGCATGGGATGCCCTGGCAGCAACAATGGTGGAGGAAAGTGCAATAGGATGTTTTAAGAGACTATTAGATAGGTGCATGGGGCTGAGACAAATGGAGGGTAATGCATAGCTGGCTGTTTGAGTAGGCACAATCCTATGGGCCGGAGGGCAAGTACTATGCTGTAGATTTACATTTAAATTTAGACATACAAGCACGCTAACAGGCCCTTCCAGCCCACGCCACCCAATTAACCTACAAACCCCGTACATTTTGAAGGGTGGGAGGAAACCAGAGCACCCGGAGGAAACCCACACAGACACAGAACGGGTTTCGAACCCCAATCACCAGCGCTGTGGACAGGATTGCTGTTCTTTCCGTACTCATGATGGAATGGCGGAACACTCAATAGGACAAATACCTGCTTCTGCTCATATATCTCATGGTCTTAATGATAGCTTCAAGCATTTCCCCACTACAGACATTGAGTGGTGTTTAGTTACCTTCTTTTGCCTACATCCTTTTTTAAACAGTGGCATTACATTCTCTGTTTTCCAGTCCACTGGGACTTGCCCAGAGTCCTGAGAATTCTAGTAAATTTTAACAAATACCTCTACTGCAACTTTCATAGCTTCAAACCCTTCCCTTAAGATTTGAAGATCAAATCAAGCTTGGCTCTCCAGTGCAAACTGAAGGATTGCTGGGGTCTCATCTTTTGGGTAAGGCATTAATCTGAGCCTCTATCTGCCCTCCAGACTAAACACTAAACTCTTTCTGGTTTGTTGTGAATAACAGCGTTCTGGCAAATGTATACTCCTCATCCAAAATCACCGAAAATAGCTCATCAGCAAATGATCCTGTGGGATCTTGCAGTGCACAAATTAGCTGCCACGTCTCTGACTTTGCAAGAGGGATCACTCAAAACATTTAACCTGTTGTACAGTGCTTTGGGACATACGCAGTTGTGAATATATCTATATAAATGCAAATGTGTTCTTTCTGATGAATAGCAACGTGAAATATCCAGCGCACCAAGGTGAGACTGAGAAAGGAGCCTATTCATTTTGTGCCTCTGGAGCACACTCCTGCTTAACCAATGCACCTAATGATGATCACAGAATTGGTTCAGATGTTTTAGCCTGGGTTTGAGAGGAATCCTCGTCCTCTTCAGATACAGACAGAACATCTCAACCCCATCTGTCTGATTAGATCATTGGATGGCCAGATGTACACTGTCCCTTACCCTCTCTTCCTAATCTGAGTTGGCAGACTGATTATGCTGAATACCTCTGGGTGATTTATTATTGTCTCTTCCAGTTGTTTCAAGATGATCACTTCTTGACATGGAACTGCTTTATCTTATTAGACACCACCTTCATCTCCTCACCCTCCAGTCTGTCATCAGATAACTATTTTCGGAACGGATTTTTGAACTCCCAAATGAGCAGTCAGAACACCCAATTGTCACAGCAGTGATGTTCCAGAAACAGCGCATCATCTGTTGAATGCTGATCCTTGACCTGTTTTCTTTCTTTCCCCTCCCACCCCCACCATCTTGGTCCCTCAAGATGTTGGCCCTTGCTTGAAAGTGACTGCTGCCAGCCACCTATGTTCAAGAACTTCAGCAAATCTTGAGTCTTCTGGATCATGGTTACTCTGGTCATGTGATTCACATGACCCATAGGATTGTGCCTACTCAAACAGCCAGCTATGCATTACCCTCCATTTGTCTCAGCCCCATGCACCTATCTAATAGTCTCTTAAAACATCCTATTGCACTTTCCTCCACCATTGTTGCTGCCAGGGCATCCCATGCACCCATCACTCACTGTGTGAAAACTAATCTCTTATATCCCCCCGTACTTACTTTTAAGCACCTTAAAATGCCTTATGCTGACCATTTTAGCCCTGGGAGAAAAAAGCCCCTTCAGCTATCTACATGACTGCTGCCTCTCATCATCTTACACACTGTTATCAGGTCACCACTCATCCTTTCACCCAAGGAGAAAAGACCAAGTTCACTCAACCTATCCTCTACCGGGATCGTTGTCTGAGAAGGGGGCGCAAAATCATTCAGGATTATTAGAGGCCTTGTGTGTTGGGGGGGTGGGGTGCACACAGCATGACCCTGTTTGCTTTTCATGAATGAGGGAGCTCTCACGAACACGGTGGTGATCACTGCAGTGCAGCCCCTCAATATTCATGGACCCTTAAGGCAATGCAGGAATGCAGCCAAGGATGGGATCTCTCCAGCCCAACAACGGTGGGTCTCTTGGACTGGAAGCAAACCTTCTTCCTAGTTTTTGCTTCGTTGATACTCTCCATCACTTTCATTTTGGAGCATGAAGCATGATCAATTACACAAAGACTGAAGTTGCTGAGCTGAAGGCTTTCATTTGCAAGGGACGGGCAGCATCCCTGTGTTGGTCACTCACGCTGACCCGGACTCGAACTGGGGGCAGGCTTGCGGCAATACAGACTTTATGGGGATGAAAGGGGGAGGAGTCACGAGCCGGCCAGTGAGAGTAGGGTCAACCTACTCTTTACACACGGCAAATATGTACAATAGTGGTTTCACCACAGAATGTCCATAGGTGCCAAGGTAATTACTTTTTTTCATTTTAAAAGCTTTATTCGGGTATAAAAATACATTTTCAATATTACTTCAGTGATTCAGTCACATTTATCAAAATTGCAGAAGGAATAATGACCAGTCAGACTTCCCTTTGTATTCTTCTAAAATCTGTTCCCTTTCCTTAGCAGTTGGTATTTCACATTTAACACCGTTCTGTCTTCTTTGCTCAATTATGCCATTCCAGAATTTCCTACACATTTTATATCTCAGAAATTAATAGCTGCACAAATCTTCAGTGTAATTATTTACTCCTAGGCTGGAGAGATGTCCGACTTGCTGAGTATTTTGGACATTTCATGACGTTTACTGAATGTTTCATAAACCAGCTTTCTGCTTACGAGGAACACAAGGAAAATCTTTCAAGACTAATGGGTTGGTCAATTGCGATGCAACTTTTATTGATGCCAGATGGTATTTAAATATAATTAAAAATGCCTGGAAATGTGTGAAAGTTAAGAGACGAAGACATTAATGCACGTGAAAGCAGATGCCTCCATTAAGTGCCAAGGTAAATTGTACATAGAACATAGAAAACGTACAGCACAATACAGGCCCCTCAGTCAACAAAGTTGTGCCAAATTATCCCTACCTTAGAAATTACTAGGCTTTCCCTTAGCTCCATGTACCTATCCAAAAGTCTCTTAAAGGTCCCAAACATATCCATCTCCACTACTATTGCCAGTAGTCCATTCCACGCACCCACCACCCTCTACATAAATCTTACCCCTGATATCTCCTCTGTACATAGTCCCCAGGAGTTGTTTCTACAATTTACGAGTGTCTCATTCTGGCAGTGTGTGAGGCCATGGACAGACTTGTCATCAAAGGAATGGGACAGGGAATTCACTCACTGCTGGCCTTGTCTGGGATGTCCATGTCATGTAAAAAAACTTAAATGATAAAATGGAGAGGAGCAATATGGACAAAAAAATGGTCAATTCTTTCAAAATGAGCCATCATGGGCAAGACAGGCCAAATGGTCTCCCACACAGGTTTCTGGTTATGGAAATCTGGACTGCTCCACAAGTTTCTCAACCCAGAGAAGTAGAAATTGTTTGCATCACTGCTGGTGTTTGGCAGGTTGGGATCTCACTGATCCAACACAAATCAAATTGAGGTGCTGATGGGTTATTACCCAGAATAATGGCTGGTAATTATTCAGGTTAATCAGACTCATGATCCTGAACCTCAGCCAAATAATCCAGTCATGAGCTCACATCCCATTATTGAGACTGAGGAATTTAAATTTAGTTAATTAATTAACTACACCTGGAAGTAGAAAGTGGGGTGTGACACTGCAGGATGGTTCATCAGGGATGTCTTGGATTGTTCTATGTGTGATGTTGGAATTGTGCAAGTGGCCTTTCAAGCCACTCAGATCAATACTATTTTGGGGATGGGCTGTAGATATTGGGCGTGTCAGCAAAGCCCACTTCCCTTGAATGAACTATTTTTTTAAAAAAAGGATTTGTGGAACTGAATGGTCTGTTCTTCTGTCGTAATTGTCTCGATGAAGCCAACGGTTGCCCTCCTCTGTAGACTGTAGGGTAAGTATCAAGAGGGAATTCCTCTCCTGTTTTTCTTCACACGTGTAGAAATTCTTCCAGGAAACTGAATGATTATAATAAGGCTGCTCACCATCAACTGTAAATTCTGCCTTCTATTTTTAATTGCAACTGTTAAATCAGTGAGAGAGGAAAATGAATTCTGTAGACCTATGAAGGATTAAGCCAGTTGATATCTCTTTGGTTTCTGAATGCTAATTTTTAGCGTCCCGTGGGAGACTCGATGCATTCCACAAAAAGCGCTCATACCATTTGAAATGCAACTTTTGTGTTAAGGCTGTTATGTGTTTTTTATTCTTTCAGGACTTCAATTTTTTTTAAAGTTTTATTACTGCAGAGCTTGAGAGCAGCCCATCCATACTGACCTTTGAATTAGAATCTCTGCTGTTGTTTCTGGGCATCTTTTTGCCGCCCCCACCCCCCCCACTTTTTCTCATTAATTGCGCAGTTGATCACCAAGCAATCAATATGTGTGTTGACTGCCCTGTTTTGCACTGCAGCTGATGGTTGAGCAAATTCAGCAAGGTGTAAAACGAACTGTTGCTTCATCCTGACTACAGTTCAGGCAAAATCAATCTCGCATCCTGCCTCACTGATGCTCCCTGCCTCTCCAAATAATCTGGAGAAAATTGGAGCACTGGTATTCATTAAAGATGCACATTGGGGAGTGCAACAAAGTGCATGGATGGAGAGTGGCAAATGTAGTGTATGTGGGTTTGATCAGGTTTTCTATGTGAGGCTTATTCAGAAAGTAAGGAGGTATGGAATCCAGGGAGGCCTGCCTTTCTGGATTACCCACAGAAGGTAAAGGGTAAATGTAGATGTTTCGTATTTTTTTTTAAAGTAAGCTTTTAAAGTTTGATTTTTTTTTTTAAATTTGGGCCTACTCTTTGGTAATGGCTCCTTCTGGCCTACAAGCCTGTGCCATCCAAATAACCTACAACTCCTGTATGCTTTTTGAAGTTCTGCATGCAGGTTAGTGTTGTTCGATCCTTTAAGAGGTTATTGGATAGATACGTGGAACTGAGAACAATGGAGGATTATGAAGTAGGGAAAACCTGGGCAGCTGTTAGACTAGGCAATTGGATTGGCATAAGATTGTGAGCCAAAGGGCCTGAACTATGTTGAAGATTTCAATGTTCTTTGTGGTGTGCCCTTGGTTAAAGACTACAAGACCTTGGGAAGGCTGTGAGAAGTTCCAAGAACATGAAGCTCGAGTTAATTGGGTGGAGTTATTGATTGTGGACAGTTTGAAGGGAAGACTGCTCATTAATTCCCATGAGGAGTGTTGAATTGTCCAGACCTATTTAACAGCACCCTTGCCTCAGACAAGGTTGGAAGCTCCAGAACCCAATCCAGTTGCAAGCAAATAAAGAAAATCTGGTGGTGGTTGGAATAGCGCGAGTGGTTTCACCTCCAAGCCAAAAGCCTCCCAGTTGTGATGGAGATCTGGTGGAGCGAGACGCAGCGCTTGTGCTGAGGATCAGAGGTGGGGGGGGGGGGGGTTGGGTGAATTGCTGATGGCTGCTGTAATAGCATGGAACATCCTGTGTTACTGCCTGCATGGATTACTACCTTTCAAAGCAAAGGGAATTCATTATATTATATGACCTTTAAAGAAAGATGCTTGAAGTTGACAAGTCGGCAGGTTAATTTGACATCCAGAAATAATAGATTTCAATCGTGTCTACTTTCATGGTGCTAGTTGACTGGTTCACTGCTGGTTCAATGCTAGACTCTGGACTGGCAAAATCAAAATAAGTGAGTTAATCTCTTGACAAGCAAGATGTCTCTTGCTTGTCTTTGCTACAGACACATAAACTTCCGATAGTAGAGGCAGAATTTTTTTGTGCTGTTCCATGCCCCCCCCCCCCCCCCGCCTTCAAATCTCATTTTCTGTTCGTGTCTCTTGTATCTGTAGAAGATATTTTTTTAGACTTCAGTTAGGGTGGGTTGGGGGGGGGGGGGAGGGAGGGAAAGAAAGGTTCAAAAGCAATTCTTCCCAGAGATTTTTTAGCTCACCTCCTTTTGTGCGATGAACAAGCATTGTATACAACTGAACTGATCTCATGGTGAATGGGGCCCTTGATTAGGCCACACCTTGCATTTCCCTCTTCTAACCTGAGGAAGGACATTCTTGCCATTGAGAGTGTATCACGAAGGTTCAGCATACCGATTCCTGGAGTGGGCAGGACTGGTAGGTGAACAAAGACTGGATAGACCAAGGTTAAACTCTTTAGAATTTAGATGAATGAGGGGATATCTCCTAGAGATGTCCAGACAGAATTGTACACTGGCCAAGTTAGATGCAGGAAGAATGTTTCTGATGTTGGGAGTTTATAACAAGGGGACAGGGGGAAGCCTCTTGGGACAGAGATGAGGAGAACATTTTTGCTCAGAGTGGTGACTTTGTGCATCTCCCTACCACAGGAGGCCAGTTCATTAAAACTATTCAAAAGGGAGCTGGATGTGGCCCCTCTAGCTAAAGGGTTCGAGGGTGTCTGGAGAAAAAGGAGTAGGGTACTGAAGTCACATGCTCAGCCATGATTGTATTGCTAGGTAGTGCAGTCTTGGACAGCTGAATAACCTTCTTCTATGCCTTTTTAAGATTTCTGTGGCACAGTATTATGAATTTTGGAGGGGAATAAAACCATGAATTGGATAAAAATAGACAATTATTCTCAAGCACGTTGCCTAGATGGAGGGTCAGAGAGATTGAATAGACTGGGTCTGCTTTCCCTGGAGTGAAGGCTGAGAAGGACACATGAGGGGAGTAGACAGCCAGAATTTTTCTTCCCATTAAAGGTTGTCATTGGAGGGATAAACTTTTCACACAATGGTTGGTATCTGGAATGAGCTGGTGAAATTGGAGCATAAACAGCATTTAAGAAACATCTGGACAGGCTCTTGAATGAGGATACGGAATGAATTCAGGCAAGTGGCCTTAATTCAGATGGGCACTCCATGATGCGTTTGAGGAGTTTTGAGCATGTATCACAGGGTGGGTGTGGTTGCTGTGGAGCATCAGATTGGTAGTCTATCCTTAGGACCTGAAGAGTGACAGAGGGGATCACTGGGGTCTCCCTTCTCTCTCTTTATATCCACCATCCCCTCCCTATCCCATTTGATGGGATTTATTGGGTTTGAAATCTAGAGGGCTTGCAAAAATCGGTGAAGACCCCTACCATCCTGTACACTGCATCGTCCAGCTATTCCCTTCCAGAAAGTGATGCATGGGGATCAGAGCCAGAACCACCAGGCTGACAAACTGCTTCTTCCCACAGGCAGGGAGAATGTGGAGCATCAGATAAACTGCTCATACAAACCTTCTGTGACTCAACTATATATTAAATAATATTACTTATTTATTTTAATATCTGTAATGTGCATGTGTATCATTTGTCTGAATGTGTTATGCAAAGATGAGTGTTTATGGTGCATTGCACAGAGGACCAGAAAATGCTGTTTCATTGGGTTGTGCTTGTACAATCAGATGATAAATGAAGTGTATGTACAAATTTCCCATCAGGATCTCCACAGAGATCTTGCAAATGACTGCTGGGAGGCTGGTCAAACTCTTCTCATAGTTGCCACTGTGCAGTATCAAAAGAGGGCTGCCAAGGCAATTGGGGGAAAACAGTAGGGTGGGGGAAGGATGTGCTTTTAAATGTAGACATGCAGCATGGTAACCTACAAGCCCAATTCACCATCAACCTCCGTACATTTTGAAGGGTGGGAGGAAGACCGAGCACCTGGAGGAAACCCACGCAGTCACAGAGAATGTACAAACTCCTTACAGACAGCACTGGATTCGAACCCATGGGCGCTGTAACAGCGTTGGGGCAACTGTGCATCTTATTATGGCCGTTCCTCCACCCACTCTGGTGAAGGCACACTGAAATATTTTGCTGCCATGCATATCAAGGAGGGAAAGATTTGTCTACAATGTTCGTGACCTGCTGGAGTGAACCCACATCTAACGAGGCATGGTCTCAGTATGTGGGCAGGGATTGCTGCCCACCTGGGCATAATTTTAAGTCTGCAATGAGCACCAGAAGATCCCGTAATGATGTGACACATGTGCACAACATGGATGTGCAGTGTCCCAGTCAGAATCCATTTGCTTCAACAAGCTGACCCAATGGAAATTGATCCTTTTATTTGGAGCTAAAAGCAAAAGTCTTAATTTCCCTTTGTCTCCTTTCCTCTCACTCCCCACCCCTCTTGTCTCAGAGAACTACCTTCTCACCACTATCACCTCAGCTCTTTTTTTTTCTCTGCCATCCTCCCCCCTGTGTCCACCTCTTGCCTGTTCTGCTCCTGCTGCCCCTTCCTCCTTCCACTCCTGCCTCGCCCTCTTTATTCAGGTACCTGAAGAAGGGCTCCGGCCTGAAACATTGGTCACCTTTTGCTTCCTATGAATGCTGTGTGACCTTCTGTGTTTCTCCAGCATGTTTGTGTCTGCCCCCCTCCCCTTAATTTGCCCCAATTTCTTTGGTAGGAGAGAGATGAGCATTGCATAAATTGATTGCAGTCCCAAGAGAAAGCTCAGCTGCTCTAAGCTGAATCTTGACTTAAAGTACAGCATCTGATGGGGTGGCATGGTTAGCTCAGTGCTGTTACAACGCCATAGATCAAGTAGGGGTGGGGGGTGTTGAATCTGGCACTGTTTGAAGGGTTTATATTTGTTTAAACCAGTGTTTGCATTGGTTTCCCCTGAATGCTTGGGTTTCCTCCCACTGTTCAAAACGTACAGGGGTTGGGTGTAATTGGGGCAGCACGGGCTCATGGGCTGGAAGGGCCTGTTATTGTGCTGTAGGTCTATATTAACTAAAAAATGGGCACGATCACGTTAAAACTGCGCAAGGCCGATCTCGTGCGTCATTTACCCAGAAGAAGCAGGCACTCTGCACAGCAGTCGCTTAGCATTTGCGTTTCATTGCTGCCATTAGAGGTGTGAGAGCGTTGGCCACTGATGTCCTCACCTCTGCACACTTGGTTCCATTGGCTTCACCTTTGCAGGGTTGGCAGCCGATGATTGTGGGTGGGAATCGGGGAGACAACAGGTGTGGATTCACAAATAACGCAGAATCTCCATGGAAACAAAAGGGAAGTGTGTGTGTAAAGCTCGCAAATTTATCGAAGACACCAAAGGCTTTGAATAAATAATGTTATTTCACAAGACCTGAAATACTTCAGGCAATAGAATGCCATGCCCCATCTCCCCGTCAAGGCTCAGTCAGATTTTATCATTATAAATTGCAATAAAATGTGGTGTTCAACTGGACTTGTCAAGAATACTTCATATAATCAGCTCCTTTCTCTTAAAACGTGTTGAATAGTACATCAAAATAATGACTTATTAAAGTGTATTGGGTATCAAAACTCGTGCTAATGAGATTTGACTGTATACTTGTTTTGATTTTTGAAAGCTATTACTATGTCAAATTAATTATGAAAAGTGAGCTGTGATGTAGTCCCATTTGGAGCAGCATTCATTTGGTGAAGAAAACTACATTCTTTTTCTGTGTTCTGTAGAAAGCACGTAAGCAAAATGGAAATGAAATGTGCATCTTTAGCAACCAGTGTTTTAAGATCAAAGAACAAACCATCTTGGCCAGCATGAATCGAAGGGCTGGTTTCCTTGTTGTACAACTATCTGACTATGTAACCAACCCCAAGTCATTTAGGAACTTGTTCAGATTACACTCGTCAGCTGGATCTTTTGTTTTTGTGCTCCGTGAACATTTTCCCACCCCTCGTCATCAAAAGGGTGTTCGCACCTCCCTTGTTTTTTCTCGCGATTTGTTTATCCAGCTTTTCAATGTCATTTACTTCAATCACTTCCCCCACAGTACAGCCCCTTCAGCCCACAGTGTTGTGCCTATATAATAGCCTGCTCTGCCATCTGCCTAGAATTTCCCGACAGCATAACCTTCCATTTTTCTCAGTTCATTGTACCTATCTAAGTCTTTCCAAAGATCCTATTGAACCTGGCTCCAACATCATTCCCAGCACCACGCTCCAAGCACCCACCACTCTGTGTGTGAAGAATAATGCCATTTCAGACCTGGGGGGGGGGGGGGGGGTGGTAGAGCCTCTGGCTATTTGCAAGATCAATGCCTCTCATCTTGTACACCTCTATCAAGCCACCTCTCATCCCTCCGTTGCTCTAAGGAGAAATGACGGGTTCACTCATCCATATAAACCACGCAGTAGGGTGTTTCCAGGTGCTGCCACTCTTTGGGTAAAGAAGTTTCTGCAGAATTCCCGATTGGAGTTATTGGGAACTCACGGGCACAATTCTGCTTAATCCAACCCAGGCCTCTTGTATGCCCGCACCTACATCCTTCTTTGGCCTTGTTGGGAAGGGTGCAGCAATTAATAAGCCAAGCAGTTGGGAACATCTGCAAACAGCAACTGGGCCTCAGCTGGTGGAGGAGTTTGCTTTGGACTTTCTAAGCCTTTTAGATATCTTGTGTTGGCAAATGATTTTTAACTCTTTCTGCATGTACTTGATGATCAGACATTTAAGAATCGGCACAATGTATTTGAATTATCAAATCATTTTGAAAAAGATTTTTGAAAAGATTTTGAACCTGAGTCATGCAGAAAAGGAGCAGGTCTTTTGACCCATTGATCCCCTTGTTAACCATCAAAGAACTCTTTTTAATAATCTCCTTTACCAGTGCTTGGTCCATTGCCTTCAATGGCTTGAGAAATCAAGAGCTTGTCGAGATGTATCTTGAATGTTGAGAGTCCTGTCCTCAATCACCTTAATGCATTCCAGATTGCAACCATTCTTGGGGGGTGGGGGGGAGGGGGTGGGAGGAGATGTGAAAAGATCTTCCTCAGGTATTCTTTAAACCTTGTACATTTCACCTTGAACCTGTGCCCTCTGGTTTCAGACACATCTGCAATGGTGACAATGTTCTTGCCTTACACAATTTTGTACCCTCTCCACCTTTTTTCCCCTCCTTCTCCCCACCTAGTCTCTTCTCGTGGAAATGAGTGCACTGTCGCTCCTTGTAACTGAAACATTCCACTCCCTGTAACGTAGTGAATAAAGAAACCAGTGCTTGTACCACAAGTTTGGGGAGGTAGAGGGACACCACAAGTCAGACAGCATCCTAAGAGAGAATTGGTCAGTCAACATTTTGAGTCTGGTCTCTGTTCCAGGACTTTATCCAGCTTCTCATTGTTTGACCCTGGTGAATGACTTTGGCATCCTCTTTATTGAAATAATAAAAGTGAACCATATTTAACTGCTGTAATTTAATAAAATTGTAAAAAGAAAAAAGAAAAATCAAACCACTTGTATCCAGTTCTTTTTCTGCACAGGTGATGCCATTAAAATGGCAGGATATGCCAAAGCTACGGGATCATCTGGATCTCGGACTAGGAGTTGGGTTGAGGGTTGCAGTCAGAGGGTTGATGCATTGGAAACTAATCTCCCCTGCGATCCATATTTCATTTTTGCAGTGGCAATCAAGTGGGTTGACTACTTGGTGAGCATGGACTAATTGGGCCGAAGGGCCTATCTTGTTAAACTCCCTGGCTGTGCCAGTCCATGACTTCATGCTTCTGGGCCTGGTATAGAATGGATTTGTCCACAAGAAGCACCTCACTGAGAGTTGCCCTCTGCAGTGCTGGGCAAAAGTGAATACTGGCACATAATTTGTGGCCCTTTGTCAAGAAACTATAATTGATTTTTATTTCTTGAGGGGATTAGATATCAACTTTCCAGAGTATATTTTCCTTTATTTGTCCAGGGATGATTTTCCTATCTCATTGGAGGTGCCATGTCTACTGGAGGGTGAGTGATTGAGGGTGATGAAAGTTGTGTTTTGTGGCAATGCACCAGATACCATTGATTAGGACAGATCAATGCCCCCCACTACTTTAGCCATCTGCTTGTTAAGTTTATTAGATGCAAATTGGAAAGACACTAAGCTATCAGAGCAAAATAAATATAGTGACCTCCTCTGGAAGAGGGAAGACTGGGAAGTGTCCATATTTAAATTTACTGCAATTATGGAGGACTTTATGAGTAGCCTCTATGAAAATCACTGAGTTCAAGAGCTGTAATGTAATGTTGCAGCTCTACATTCTCGGATTATTGCATTCAGTTCTGGTCACCTCATTACAGGAAGGACGAAGTCGCTTTAGAAAGGGTGCAGAGGAGATTTACCAGGATGGTGCCTGGATTGGAGAATCTTTTTCGTTAAGCAGGGTTGAGAGCTTGGGCTCCTCTCTTTGGACTGCCAAAGGATGAGAGGTGACTCACTCAAGGTTATGAGGGGCTTGGATAGGGTGGACAACCAACATCTATTTTCTTGGGTGACAAGAGCCAATACTAGAAGTAGTCAGTATATGGTTGGTGGAGAAAAGTTTAGGGGAGATGTTAGAGGTAAGTTTTTTTTTTGCTCTGGGAGTAGTGGGTGTCTGGAATGCATTACTGGGTGTGGCAGTAAAGGCTGATGCAATAGGGACATTTAAAAGACTTTTTGACAGGGTGAATGTAAGAAAAGAAGAGTGAGGTAGAGAGGGATTGGATTGTTGTCAGTAATACCAATATACTCCAGAGCAAATCCTACCAAATGAGTCTTGTTCAAGAGGGTCAATAACTTCAACTTCCTGGGTGTCAACATCTCTGAGGATCTGTCCTGGAGCCTCCATCTTGTTGCAATCACAAAGAGGGCTTGCCAGCAGCTATACTTTGTGAGCTGTCTGAGGTGGTTCGGTATGTCACAGAAGGCTCTCGTAAACTTCTACACATGTACCATGGAGAGCATTCTGGCTGGTTGCATCTCTGCCTGAAATGAAGGTGCCAATCTCCGGACAAGAATAAACTCGAGGGTTGCTCGATACCTGTGACATCATAGGCACCAGACTTCACTCCGTCGAGGACATCTGCAAAAGGCGGAGCCTTAAAAAAGCAGCCTCTATCCTCAATAACCCCCACCACCCAGGCCATGCCCCCTTCACTCTGCTGCCATGGGGGGGATGGGGGGGGAAAGAGGAGGTGGGGTACAGGAGCCTAAAGACGAGCACTCAGTGGCACAAGGACAGCTTCTTCCCTGCTGCCATTAGATTCCTGAATAATCCATGATCCACAGACACTGCCTTACTTTTCATCCACTATTACTGTTGTTTTATTCTTTCTAGAAATGTTGAAGAGGTTTATAACATGATGCTTCTGCAAAACACAGAATTTCTTGACAGTAAATCTTGATTCTCCCAACTGAAAGAGGTGGTCACTCGAGCTTTGTTCACATGATCCCCACAAAAGTCCGTAATAGCCAGTAAATAACAAAAGGTCATTATTGACCATTTGTTATCAATGTCGAAAATCACTCAGTATTGCAGGTGAAAATATTTGGGTCTGCATAATTTTTAATTTTTGGTTCTGCAAAAGCAAGGGATTGATGGGCATGGAAAGCAACCGAATCAAAGACCAACTTTTTAATTAAAAGTGCCACTTGATGGAATGGTAATTATGTGTAACAAGAATGAAACTATTGATAAGATAAGAGGACAAGAGAGTTGTATTAGTCTATAGAAAAAAGACGTTTAATTAAGGAAACCAAACTTCTTGATCAGAGAAAGTCAATTAAATTCTCTTTATTTGGGGTTGTATGCCAACATTTGTACATTATGCATCATTATCTGGACAGACACATTGAAGGTGTGAAGGAAATGTACAAACCTGTCTTTTTATTGGGTGCTTGGATTCCTATTAACCTCAGAACTGCAACGCTTTTAATTACCCAACCTAACCTTTGTTAAGCCTAGGTGTACCTCTTCTGCAGCTATGGAATCGTTCACAGGGTGTGCACATCACTGTCAATGCTGCATTTCGTTGTTCATCCCCAAATGGCTCATTCAGCTGTTTCAGAAGATGGTCAAGAGCTAAGCATATTGGTGTCACATCGAGACCAGCTGACAGCCTTCTTTCCATGCTTATATTTATTGCTCCCTTATGGTGTGGAAAGGAGATACAAATATCTTGCAGCTTGTTGCAGAATGAAATTCTCCTGCATTATCTCCTTTGGGTTCTGTGTGGGCAGCCTTTTACCCTCAATCCATCCTCTGCATTCTCTCTCTCGCTCATCAGTGGTCCAAGATTCCTTAGTGAGAGATGTGGGTATAATCTGACCACTTCCCCTATTCATGAAAAGAAGTTTCTCCCTGATTAATGGTTCTCTGTCAGGCTTGAAATCTGATGTAAATGCACATGCAGACTGTGTTATTTTTACTTGAAGGAAGTGAAGTGCTTTGCCAGACTGGACAAAATCAGGACTGCACCAGCCAGTTGATGCGCTGCCTCACAGCACCATTGACCTCGGTTCAGTCTTGACTTTTGAGGCTGGCTGTGTGGAGTTTGCAAGTTCTCCCTGTGAGAGCATGAGTTTTCTTCAGGTGTTCTGGTTTCCTCCCACAGACCAAATTCTTGGAGGTTAATTCACCAAATTGCCCCTAGTCTGTAGGTGAGGAAGAGAATTGGGGGTGGGGTGGAGAGATGTGGGAATCTGGAGATAATTATGTAAAATGGAATTGATGTAGAGATGGCTGGTGGATGGTCAGCATGGACCCTGGTATTGAAGGACCTGTTTCTGTGCTGTATTCCTACAAGGTCTATTTAAACCTCTAAAATCTGTCTTTTGCTCCAGGCTGGTGATTGACATCACTAATCTTAAGACCCAGGCCTTTTGCCTACCTGGTTGCCTTGACAACACATCTTTCCCAAGTTTATCATGCTTGCAGTGAACAGTTTTTTAAGGTGGTGTAATGTGGGTTTAGCTGGATCCCTGCTGCATGTTTGATTACCTTTTTTTTTCTCATGAGTGACTATTCTCTGTGCTTCCCTCCAATACCTATGTTTCATTGTCACCGGCTTCCTCTTGTACTGACCTGGCACAGGGAGGAATATTGCTAGTGGCTGACAAACAGGGATTAATATCGCAAGATGGTACATTTGGACCAATAATCAATTTTCCTCTTTTGTGTATCTGATCAAATGCATTGATAAATACATTTCCAAAGCTTAATTTTTTAATGCTTAATATCTGAATTTGGAGAGTTTAATTTATAACAATTGTAATCTCTCCTTCTAACACCAGCTCCTTTTGCACAATTTATTGTGTTAAATGGTTATAGGCCTGCTTCAGGTCATTGTATTCTAAACTCACCAGACCGAACCTTGGTCAAAATGTCCAAAAGAAGTTTCTATTCTGCATTGATCTTCACAATTTTTGCCAGATAAATGGCCTGATATCTGCTGCAAAATTGTGCAGAGCATCCTTGTCTCTGTTTTGCTGGAGAGTCCAAAATCCAAACAGTCCAGAGCAGTACTAGCTGGTTGTGAATTGGAGGGTTTTTTTAGATGAGATGAGCGTAGAACCTATGAGGTCGTCTGGTGTGTGGGTACTCTTTCAAATGGATTATTAGCTTTTAATGTATTGCTCTCAGTGGGAGTTTACTGTGGTCAAATTGGCTATTGCACTTCTGACATTGAGAATTTTAATGCAGAGATACAGCTCAGTAACAGGCCCTTCTGGCCCACGAGCCTGTGCTCCCCAATTACACCCCTGTGACCAATTAACCCACTCTCATGGTGAGAATGTATAAACTCCTTACAAACAGCAGGCTACATACAAAAAATATTTCATTTGGAAAGTCTGAGGTGAATGAGATCAGAATGGTAATGCAGCCTGGTATCTGCAAGATAGTGCTGTTAAAAGAAATATTTATTTCTATTGAGTATGCTTCAGTAATAAGATTGAAGTCTATGTTTGTAGGCAGGAAATCCCCATTGCAAAATAAGATTATTTTCCTATCAGCTGTTCCCCCATCAGGCATACAACCCAAATTTCATATGGAGCACGTGATCTTATTTGGAGAATATGAAATGGTTTGTCATTCAGGACAAAATTAAACCTCAAAATCCATGATTCACACTTAGCTGGACACCAATCTCAAGGTCCAGGCCTTTTGCCCAATTGGTTGCCTTGGCAACACATCTTTCATGTGTTTGTGATGTTTGCGGCAACAATTTTTTGTCAATCTCAGAATCTCAACCTACTCATTTTACAGTGTCTTGATGTGCTCCATGTGTTCATCAAGCCTGCAGCTCTGAACGTACCGACAGGATCCAACAAGAGGCCAATATCTAGATTTGGGTGCTCCCATTATAGACAGGGCATGGAGAGAGCTTAGAGGTGAGCTGCCTTAGTTAGCGGCAATAAGTTCTAAGAAGTTGGAGCAACCTTGGATTGGTTTCTCTGGACTGTCAGAGGCTGAGGGGAGACCCAATGGAAGTTTGCAAAATTGAGATGCATGGATAGGGTAAACAGTCAGAATTTTTTTTCCCAGGGCAAAAATATCAAGTAGTAAAGGAAATTTAAGATGGTTGGTGGGGCAGGAGGGGGGCGGGTAGAGGTGCAGGGAAGCATTTTTACATGGAGAATGCTAAGTGCCTGGAATAGCACATCAAGGGTATGCATATAAAAGAATGGCATTTAAGAGGCTTTGAAATCGACACGGGAAAATGCAGGATTGGAAGTAGTTGTATCATGTGCAAGTAACAGAGATTTGGTTTAATTTGGCATCGGGTATTGGTACAGACGTGGTGGGCCAAAGGGTCTGTTCCTGTACTGGTGTATGTACTGTTCTTGCTGGTCATGATTGAGGGGGAGGCCATGATTTGGAAAACAGGAAAAATTGTGCTTTTTTTTTCCTTGATGCTTCCATCAAAATATCTTTTGGAAAATGTCTCCTTCTGAAATGTGGAGAAACACATTTTAATGTAATTAAAAATGTCAACTGCAAATGCACAAGTCATGAGCAAACAATTAAATAGAGGAACTCAGTGGATCAGTTGGCATCTATGGGTAGAAATGGTCTGCCACTATTTTGGGTCAGGGCCCTTTATCTTGGTTAAAGTAAAAAGGAAGTGATGTCTTTTTAAATTAAAAACAAAGGAAAGAAGCTGGAGGAGGGGCTAAGACATGATGGGGTGAATGACAGAAGGAGTGAGGGGTGGAGAGATAGGTAGCTAGAGAGACCACTAAGAAGAAAAGTGCCAAACATTATTGGAGTAGGTAAATGAGAGAGACTGACCGAGACCACATGAGGGTGGGATTACCAAAAATTGGAAAAATCAATGCAAGGGCAGCATGAGAGCAGTGTTGTGGGGCCCTTCAGAAGCCTGATGGCTGAGGAGTAGAAAGTGCCTGTTGCCCCATGATTGTGTACTCTTGAGCCTTCTTTCCTATGTAAGGGTATCTGTAGTGTGATGGGGTTTTAAGTCTGTTGGCTGCCTTTCCTATTGACAGGAGGAAGTGTAGATGGAACTATGGAGGGGAATGAGGTTTGTGATGTTCTGAACTGCATTCACCACCTTCTGCTGCTTTCGATGTTGGGCAGAGCAGCTCCTGTAGGTAGGTCCAGCTAGAGTGCTTTCAGTGATGCACCTATAGAAGTTGCCAAGGGAAGTCCTTGGTCCTGTGAGAAAGTAGACCATTAGTGAACTTTCTTGATAGTTGTACCAACTTTATTGGTTCAGGTTGGGTCGCTAGAGATGTTAACTCCCAAGGACTTCAAGCCTCTTGGTGGATGATGGGTGGAAAGACGTCAGCAAACGTAAACAGGAAGATGGAGCCATGGGAGAGGTCGGGAAAGAGCAAATTGGAGCTGGAGATTGGCAGTGATGAGTAGGACCAGATAAGTGAGGGATGATGAAAGATGGACCCAGATCTAGGAGGGTTAGCCAAGGGGAGAAGAAATTCAGGTGTTTGGGTAGATGGAATTGGGTTGGGGAGGTAATGAATCTAGATTACTGGATTGGGGAGGGGGGGTGAGGTTGGTATGAGCCAAGGGCTTTTTTTACTCAGATTTTTAAGGTAGGGATGTTGCACTCCATCAATCTGGGCTGAATTTCAATATTTTCAAAACTGTATATTATCAGAGATAAAGAGTAATTCTTATTAACATCTTTTCCATTATAGATGAGATGTGCGTCAGTTCATGTTCAAACAGTCAGCCACTGACTTTCCATGAATTTGAGGGGTGCTTTGAAGTTCACATTAAATGGGATCTTGGATACCCTCAGCATTAACTTCACTATCACAAGACCAAATTTTGCAATGTTATATTGTATGAAGTTCATCGTTGTTGGCTTGCCAGGAGGCATATATCTCATTAAACTTTAAAACTAACTGCGCAAGATATAAATGGAAAGAATTCCACATTACAGAGTTGCAGAAAATGAAAAATTGGCACAACCTGTGGAATCCTAAAAACAGCTGGAAATATTGTGTGCAAAGTTGTAAATGATTGGAACTAGAAGATGGACACCTTTCAATGTAGGAAAACCGTAGCCTATTTGACTGAGAAATGCTGATGGTTTTCTTGGGGCAAAATTATTCTGTGGGATCGGATACAATGTGAGTTGATGTGCAGAAGCGAGTAAGAGCATGGTTATTCAATCAAGGCAGTGTTTGGTCTATCACCCACTGAAATGGCTCTGCTTTTCAACTCCGGCCTCATAAGCATCTCACATTTGATCATGGCGTCATTGACAGTCCATGCCTTTCACAACCAAGACTGAAAGGTCTAAAAGACTCCCTGATCCTTCCTCTTGATCATCCTTGCAAGTTACTCAAAATCTATTTGACAAAGATTTTGGCTTCATGCCCAATATCTCTTTGAGCAAAGTGGTGTCTAATTTTCCTTGATGCATCAGTGAGGATCTATCTTTGAAGGTTCTGCATCAATCCCACTTGGTTGTGGAATTGCAGCGGGATCTGCTCTTCTGGTAGCAGGTTGGCTTCACAGCAAGCGCTTGCGGCCTCTGTAGTGGATGAACATGGATCCTCATTGCACTGGGACAATGAAGATTTTGCTTCTTGAGCACTTGAATGTATTTTGTGGATCTAAGGCTGACGATCACAAAAATCACCTTAAAATCGCATACCTTTTTAGATACAAACTACTTTTGTGATTTTTTTTTTTTTTTTTTTCCCCCCCCACCTTTATTTTAAGTCTACTTCAATCCATGGAGTGCAACATGTCATTGAAAATTCATTTTCTTCATTTGCACTTGGACTTCTTCCCCGCTGATCTTGGAACAGTCAGTGACGAACATGGTGAGAGGTTTCACCGGGACATTGAGACCGTGGAAAAGCAATGTCAGGGCATCTGGAAACCAGCAATGCTGGCCAATTTATTGGTCACTGGTGCGAGAGGCATCAAACGCTGAGAACCAACAAGTCACCAGCAAACATTGTGTCAGCTTCATTGTGCAATTAAGCATACGAAATTCAATAAGTTAATTTAAAATTTCACCAACTTCCTACATGATGCAGCAAATGTGAAATTATCTTTATGTTCAGCTTGAAGTTGATCCCCATTTGTTGTCTGCAAATAAACCTTTGAAAATGATTTGTCCAGTGAAGGTTGTCCACGTCCCACCAGATTAATTCATCCCCTGACAGGATATCCAGAAGGGAATCACCTTTATGAATAGGGACTGCAGCTCTTTTCCCACTTCTAGGCAACATCATTTAACTTTATCATTCTGAGTGACAGTTTTGTGGAAGATTTGATGGGCCACATTGCTGATAGGATGAAACCGGAACACAGCAGAACATCCTGCTGCCCTCAGATTTTTGAAAGATTTCTCTAATTATTCTCATTCCTCATGGCCCATGCAAATATTCCTTCGCCTGCTTGTATCCAATTCCCATTTGAAAGGCCCTGCTGGATTTGCTCCACCTCTGGGTGCCATTTGCACAGGAATTAGTGTGCCGGCGATGGTTAAATTACTGGATTAACACTGAGCATTGTGGCTGATTGAGCAAGATGATTGTGAAATGTAGGTTCAGGTGATTGAATAAGCCTAAAATGTAAACAAACTGGACCTGTGACCTCTACTGATAACCAGCAACATTATATTGATGTTTTTAAAAATCCACCTGGTTTACTAGTGGCCATTCGAGAAAGATGCCTATCACCCTTCATGGTCTGCTAGAGATCTGACTATGTTCCTCCACAAGTCACAGACAAATGGAGTGGGAGAATGAATGATGGCCTTGTATGTGCTAATAGTAAAATGCTGGAGAAACTCTGAAGTAAAGCACAAAAAAAAACCAGTGGTTGAAGATTTTTTTTAAAAAACCCACCGTGCTGGAGAAACTCAGCAGGTCAAACAGTGTCCTTGTCCAACAAAGGTAAAAATGCAGAACTGACATTTCAAGCTTGAGCCCTTCATTGGCCTGTAACCATGCTGTATGTCTAGATTTTTAAAATTTGGATTGCTATTAAATGTATTCCATACATGGGGTAGTTATGTGATCGACTCTCCATGCCTCGCCCTTCACAGAGGAATCTTTAGTTGACTACAGTTTTACTAGATGCACCAACCTCTCTTGTTTTAAAGACTAGATCGGCAAACCAAATTTCTGGTGGAATTGAACAGTCTTTCTCACTGCCACTTTAACCCTGTAATTAACCGCCATCTACTGGTTAACGTGCCAGTGTGAACGCTTGCGAACCGAGACACGGGGTTTTGAATTGGTGTACTGGTTTGCCGAGTGTGAACAGGACAGGGATATGCTGGGTCCAGTTAGTGAGGGTAGTCGCCCCTTTGATCTGCGATGCTGGGTGGTGAATGTGAAAGGGCACAGAACACGTTAACATTGGTCCAGTACGAAGAGCTGCCATGAGTATTTAAAACAGTTCGCCAAAGCGAAGGGGGTTTGCCATTGTGCCAGCAAGTCAGCATAATCTCACTTCAAATCTCTGTCAGCTACGTCACGTTGAGTGTTCTTAGAAGACTTAAACGTGTTGAGGGTTCTCCACCAACTCTTTTCACTCAGCCATGTTTAACGTAAACTAAGGGGGAAGAAATTTCCACCACACCTTCTACAAATTACCTTCCAGAGAACAGAGAAAGATTCTTCTGCTTCACTCCATCTTGGCTTCTCTTAGGAATTTAATTTTTGTTTTTGTGGAAAATTTATACATGCAGCACAGAAATGGTCCTTACTGGGCCATGAACCTGCTCTGCCCAAATACCCCAATTAACAAACAACCCCTGGGTGGGAGAAAAACCAGCGCAGCAACGGGAGAACGTACAAACTCCACCTTCGAACCCAAGTCGCTGGCCCTGTAATAGCATTGCACTATCGGTGCCACCCAAACGATTGTATTAAGTTCCCCTCAGCTTCCTTTGTTCAAAAGAGAGTGCGGCTGCCTCCACAGGATTTCCTCTCTCAAGTTCTCCTTTCCTGGCAAAAACCCTCTGAATCCTCTCTGATGCTGCCACGTAATGCAGTGATCACAACTCTACACCATGATGGCGGTGATCCATTAGCTTTTGTCACATTCGGTCAACACCCTGTACTCTCTATGCCTTTTAGAACATAGAACAATGCAACACAGAACAGGCCCACGGCCCTCTGTTGTGCTGACCCATTCCTTCCTTTTTTTTAAAAAATGTACTAAACCCTCCCTACCCATAATCCTCTATTCTTCCATCCTTGGTGCCTGACTAAGAGTCTCTTAAATACCCCAGTGCTGCCACCACCATCCCTGGCAATGCATTCTGGGCACCCACAGCTCCGTTTATATTTTTTTTAAAAGCAACTTCCCCTTGATGTCTCCCTAAACTGTCCCTCCCTTAACTTTGTACAGATGTCCTCTGGTGTTTGTTGATCCTGCCCTGGGAAACAGATGCTGGCTGTCCACTTTATGCCCCTTATAATCTTGTTGACCTCTATCAAGTCTCCTCTCCTCCTTCGACACCTCAAAGTGAAAAGTCCCAGCTCTGCTAACCTTGTTTCCCAATCAGGCCAACATCCTGGTAAATCCCTCTGCTCCTTTTGAATGACATTGACTCCTAATTCTGCTGCTTTCAGGAATCTGTATCTCACGGGTCCCTGACGTCACCATTTTCCATATCAGTATTGCCATCGTGTGTCGATAGTATTCAATTTGCAACACCAGAAATGAGCCATTCAGGCTAATAGATCCCTGATTGCCATTTATACCCCACATGAGCCTCATCCCACCTCGATGAAACTCTTCTGAGTGAAACCTATTCTTTTCTCCCTCTGGCATATATCATTTATTACCCTTGACACCCATGTTAGAGTGTGTTCCACATCATGAGATGTAAAGAACACTTAATTGTCACAGTGTAGTTTCTTATAAATTGCAAAGGCTTTTGTATTGGTTCTGGCTTTTGTCATGGCCCAATAGATGCCACCAAATTAGTGTCAGTGTGTGTACTAGTCTGTGAGCCACAAAGGCAGCCATCTCTCTTGGCATTTCTCTAGTTCTCCAACAATTATAGCTGCTCCCCCTCCCCTCGCCAAGTAAAAGAACCAGGACATTGAAGATTTGTTTATCTTTTCATTTTAATGAATACTTCTATTAAATCTTAATAGGGCAGAGTCAAACTTTTTCCCCTGGGGAAAAAATGTCACACTTGAGCGGTGTGGGGGGGGGGGGGGGTCATGCTTTTAAGATGAGGTGGGGAGAAGCTTGAAGATGTGCGGAGAAAGGTACTAGAGGGCAGTAGGATCTTCTCTAGTGGTGGAATATGGTAGCATTGAAGAGGCTTTAGATGTGCATCAATTGTATCATGTGCAAGCGGCAGAGTTTTTAATTAACTTGGTCATCATGTTCAGTATAGATTTGTGACCAAAGGGCCTGTTGCTAGACTGTTGTGTGTTCTTGCGTTCTTTATTTTCTGTAACAATTGGTGCTGAAGAAAAATGTTTGGAAGGGTAATCCCACGATGACACTGATTGTTTGCTACATTGTAGGGTATCAACTTGGGCCAAATGTATGTTCTTGGAAGAAGGGAGGGAACATTGCAGCACAGATGTAGGCTCTTTGGCCCACCTACTCTCTGCTGAACTATTATTCTGCCTTGTCCCAATCACCTGGGCCACAGCACTCCATACTCCTCCCATCAGGGGACCTGTCCACATTTTTTCTTAAATGTCAAAATTTAAGAGCCTCCCTTCACTACTTGGCAGCTCGAATGGCCAATGGTGGGTGGGCATGGGGAGTAGGTTTAGACATACAGCGCAGTAACAGGCCATTTTGGCCCATGCTACCCTATTAACCTACAACCCTTAGTACATTTTGAATGATGGGAGGAAACTGGAGCCCCCTGGGGAGAACATACTTCAACTCCTTAGACTGCGTGGTTAGAATTCTGATCATGGGCGCTGTAACAGCACTGTGCTTAAGTGCTATGCCAACGATGCTGCCCTGTGAAGAGAAAGATCCCTCTGTTTTTGTGTGCAGCCTTCTAAATCCTGAACCCCATAGGGGAAATTACTAATGTGAAGACCTGTTCCTCTGTCTTGGGCTCAGACCCAACTCTGCATACCTCTTAGCAGTTCCATAATGACTGATGAAAGCTGTATTTCACTGGTATTGAGCCTTCAGCAGCGTAAACCAGTTCATTTCCATTCATGTTTATTGCCACATGTATCGAGATGCTGTGATTGAGATTATTTAGTGAGCACGCCAGCTGATAGCTCATACAAAGTACAATAGTTGAGTCGCAGTATAAAGGGCAGAGTTAGGTTGGTACGAAGCAAAGGAAAGAGAATTTTACTATTTTGGTCATTCAGGAGTCTAATCACAGTGGGAAAGAAACTATCCTTGAATCTTGTAGTGCGTGATCTACTCATGAATGGCCTTCCTGATAGCAGTGGGGTGAGGAGAGTGTGGCTGGAATAGGGGCAACCTTTTAATAATTGGCTGCAGAGTTACAACCTTTGAGTGATATCATCAAAGATTATCGACAGGACTATTTGAAGCTATTATGTCCAGATTGATTAAGTGGGCCGTAAGATAGATCAAGTCACTTTATTCTCCTTTGAGTAGAAATTACATATTGGTTTAAATTTGACATTGAACAACTTCTGGGATATGTCTAGTGACCCAAAACCTTGGTAAAAGAAGAGATTTCAGAAAGGAAATAAGGCAGAGAAATCGAAAGAACCCAATGCACTCCTTGAGGCCAAGGTTGTTGAAGCCATGGCTGCCAAAGATGGAGTGAAGAATAACTCACAAAACTGGACATGCGCAGGATTTGTTTGCAAAAGGAGATAAGAAACAAAGCCATGAGGTGACCTGAAACACCAACATGGGAATGAAAATCACCCCTTCCCTCCCCTCCCCCCCCCATGCCCTTTCAGATGGAGTGGGGCCACGGTGGCACAGTAAGTAGAGCTGATGCCTCACAACCTGACCTCTTGTCCAGTCTATATGTGTGTCCTTCCTGGGTCTTTGTGATTGCGCAAGATGCAAGTTTTCCTCCTCAACAAAGGTTAGAGGTAGAATCTGGATGGGGGCAAGGGTGTGTGCATTGATCAGAATATGGGGAAAATAAAATGGGATTAATCTGATATTCAGTGAGCCAGAGGGCCTGTTTCCCTAAGACTAGAATGTATACCATGTCATAAGTTAATCAGTCCATTGAGTCTGCCCTGGCATTTAGTCATCAGCTGGTCCATTTCTCCACTCTCCCCCAACTGCCTGGGTCTTCTCCCCATAAACTTTTTTAAAAATTTCATTTAATATTTTCAAAACAAAAACTTTTACAAAATCCATAATATAAAAATGAAAACTACAACTATCCCACCCCCTTCCCCATCTCCCCCCCCTTCCCCATCTCCCCCTTCCCCATCTCCCCCTTCCCCATCTCCCCCTTCCCCATCTCCCCCCTTCCCCATCTCCCCCCTTCCCCATCTCCCCCTTTCCCCATCTCCCCCTTCCCCATCTCCCCCTTTCCCCATCTCCCCCCTTCCCCATCTCCCCCCTTCCCATCTCCCCCCCCTTCCCCATCTCCCCCCTTCCCCATCTCCCCCCTTCCCCATCTCCCCCCTTCCCCATCTCCCCCTTTCCCCATCTCCCCCCTTCCCCATCTCCCCCCTTCCCCATCTCCCCCTTCCCATCTCCCCCTTCCCCATCTCCCCCTTCCCCATCTCCCCCCTTCCCATCTCCCCCCTTCCCCATCTCCCCCCTTCCCCATCTCCCCCCTTCCCCATCTCCCCCCTTCCCCATCTCCCCCCTTCCCCATCTCCCCCCTTCCCCATCTCCCCCCTTCCCCATCTCCCACTTCCCATCTCCCCCCTTCCCCATCTCCCCCCTTCCCATCCCCCCCTTCCCATCTCCCCCCTGTACCCATCTCCCCCCTTCCCCATCTCCCCCCTCCCCATCTCCCCCCCTTCCCCATCTCCCCCCTTCCCCATCTCCCCCCTTCCCCATCTCCCCCCTTCCCCATCTCCCCCCCTTCCCCATCTCCCCCCCTTCCCCATCTCCCCCTTCCCCATCTCCCCCCCTTCCCCATCTCCCCCCTTCCCCATCTCCCCCCTTCCCCATCTCCCCCCTTCCCCATCTCCCCCTTCCCCCATCTCCCCCCTTCCCCATCTCCCCCCTTCCCCATCTCCCCCTTCCCCATCTCCCCCTCCCATCTCCCCCCTTCCCCATCTCCCCCCTTCCCCATCTCCCCCCCTTCCCCATCTCCCCCCTTCCCCATCTCCCCCCTTCCCCATCTCCCCCCCTTCCCCATCTCCCCCCTTCCCCATCTCCCCCCTTCCCCATCTCCCCCCTTCCCCATCTCCCCCCTTCCCCATCTCCCCCCTTCCCCATCTCCCCCCTTCCCCATCTCCCCCCTTCCCCATCTCCCCCCTTCCCCATCTCCCCCCTTCCCCATCTCCCCCCCTTCCCCTCTCCCCCCTTCCCCATCTCCCCCCTTCCCCATCTCCCCCCTTCCCCATCTCCCCCCCTTCCCCATCTCCCCCTTCCCCATCTCCCCCCCTTCCCCATCTTCCCCCCCCCCCCACCCTCAGCAAACCCCACAAGGGAAGCATTAAGAAAATTTTAAAAATACATACAGCAGTTTAAGATATTACTAAATTCATACCTTTCAAATAAGGTGACCACATCTTAACAAAAAAAAATCATGATTATCATGCAAATTGTTATTTTTCTCCATATAAATACAGGACCTCAACTCGTTATGCCAACGATTTACTTTCATCTCAACTTTGTCTTCCCAAGAAATCTGAAACTTGTCTAACCCCAAATCCATAAATGGAGCAGTACAACCCAACAAAAAAATTTTGGGATCAAACAAAAATTGGATTTTAAACAAATCTTGAAGAAATTCCCTAATTTTAAACCAAAATGATTGAACTTTATCACCAAGCCAAACAGAATGTAAAAAATGCTCCTACACGTAATCCACATCTAAAACATGACTCTGAATTACTAAATCCATATTTTCTCAATTTTCTCAGGGGTTAAATATAACTGATGCAAAAAGTTATAATTTATCATACTATAATCTTACATTAAACAATTTATTCACACCATCAAAACACATAATCTCCCAATCGGCCTGATTAATATCACAAATTAAATCATTTTCCCATTTAATCCTCGATTTATCTAAATTTATTTTATCCATAGTGTCTTGTAACAATGCATACATCTCTGAAATAAAACTCTTATTGAAAAATGAAATCATAAACTCAAATTTTGTTAATGTAGGAATTTTCATTTCTCTTCCAAAATTATCTTTCACTAATGCTCTAATTTGATAATAAACAATGAATTCCTGAAATTCCAAATTTCTCTCTAAGTTGATTAAATTATAAAAGTTTACCCTCTTCAAAACAATCTTGCAATAACTTTATTCCTTTAGTCTGCCATTTTCTTAAAAATCTATTATTCAATGAAAAAGGAATCAATTTATTTTGATTATATGGGACTTGAACCGATATTTTACCTTTCAAACCTATTCATAAATTCATTTTGGCCTAAATCTCTAATAAATGTTTTAAACTCGGTACATTATATCTCTGTAATAAAACAGAATTCCACTTATATACAAATTGATGCCAGTAAGGTTCAGAAATACCAGCCAATTCTACCTTGGCCAACTAGGGGGGGCACAAAACATCCAACATATGGTTGAGCTGCTTCATAATAATTTTGAAAATGGGGTAATTGTAAACCTCCCAAAGCATATTTCCAAGTCAATTTGTGTATCGCTACTCTAGCTAATTTTCCTTTCCATAGAAATTCTCAAACTACTCTTTTAAATCCTGAAAAAAAGATTTAGAAAGTAAACAAGGAATCGATTGTAAGAGATACTGAATTCGCAGAAAAATGTTCATCTTTAATACAATTTACTCGACCTATTAATGACAAAGGTAAATCCTTTCATTTAATCAAATCTGCTTTACTCTTTCTCATTAATGGTACATAGTTAAAATTTTACAATAATTGAATATTTGCATCAATCTTCATCCCTAAATACTTAATTTTATCAGTCCAACGGAATTTAGTAATTTGTCTCCACTGGTCATAATTTCCCTCAGAAATTGGTAATATTTCACATTTGTCCCAATTCACTTTATATCCTGATAATTTACCATGTTGTTCTAAACATTCTTGCAAGTAAATTAAGGATTGTTCTAGTTTAGTTAAATATGTCAAAATGTCATCAGCAAATAGATTAATCTTGTATCATTGTCTGCTATCCTTGTAGCTCTAATATTCTCATTCTGCTTGAGCTAACAAGTTGGATGACCAACGCAAATAGAGCTGGCAACAACCTTGACGGGTTGAATGCAATAATTTAAAGAAAGAAGAGGTTTGACCATTTGTTGCCACCCTAACAACGGGATTATTATATAATGCCTTCACCCAACCAATAAAAAGGGTCCAAACTTGTATTTCCTCCAAAACTTTAAATAAAAAAAAATTCAATTCGACCCTATCAAAAGCTTTTTTTGGTTGGGTTACTGACATGAAGCGTTGATCAATGAAATAACTCTAAGAATATTGTCAGGAGCAAACATTTTTTTAATAAATCCAACCTGATCAGCATGTACCAATTGTGGCAAGTCTATTCACCAATTATTTTATAATCCACATTTAATAAAGAAATTGGCCGATTATGAAGCAACATTCAAAGGATCTCTTTATTTTTGGTATAACCATTATCATTGCACTTAAACACTAGTCTGGTAAAGCTTGTTCCTGCGTTACCTGATGAAGAACACCCATAAATAGAGGACAGATCATCATTTAAAAAAAAACTTTATAAAATTTTACAGTGAACCCATTTGTTAAATGACATCCTTTATTTCTAAATCTGTAAAAGGAGAATCCAGTTTCCTCATATCATCTTCCCCTAATACTGGCAAATTTAATTCTGACAAAAAAGATTCAATGGAACCATCAGCATATAATTTCTGATAAAATTGGTCATTGATTTCCTGAGGTTTAAAAGTAACTGAGTTATCCTTCCTCACAACGTAAATAGTTTTCGATGCTTATTCTGTTTTCAATTGCCACGCTAAAATTTTATGGGCTCTGTCCCCCTAACTCATAATAACGTTGTTTAGATCTCTGAATCAAACATTCAAATTGATATGTTTGTAGTGTATTATATAGTAACTTCAATTTAGTCAAAGCTGCCTTATTATCCTCCATACAATTGCACTGAAATTCTTTTTCCAAATCAGCGATCTGTTTTTCCACTGACCAAGCCTCTACAAAAATTTCTTCTTTTCCTTTGTAATAATTTGACCATGTAAAAACGCCTTCAAAGCATCCCATAAAGTAGAATTACTCTGAACTGTATTCCTATTCAAATCCAGAAAAGAAACAATTTGATCTTTAATGAATTTTACAAATTCTGTTTTTTTTTTCAATAATATTGCATTAAACCTCCACCGAAAAGTTGATTGAATAACTTCCGGCCTAACACAAGGATAACAATGAATGATCAGAAATTATTCTACTCTTGTATTCAGCTTAAATAAAATGAGATTGCAAATGTGCTGATGCCAAAAAGAAGTCGATCCTTGAAAATGAATCATGATGTGAAGAATAAAATGAAAAATCTTTCTCAGTAGGATTTAACTTTCTCCAAACCTCTATCAAATTTAAGTCTTTCATCAAGGAAACCAATTGGACCGCTGCTTTTGATTTTTTTTAAAGATTTTTGGAGATTTATCCAACAATTGATCTAATGCACATTTGAAATATTTTCTTTAGCTTGACTTAGAGTTAGAAAAGCTTCAGACATAAATTGTTCATCAACATTCAACAAAGACCATGACTCAGCAAACAATTTACAATTAATCATTAGGATTGGTCAACTGATTCCACCAAAGATTCAAGTTCAAATGGTAGTTTCTTGTGAATCAAAATCGCCACTCCTCTTGCTTTCAAATTGAAAGATGAAATTACATGACCAACCCAATCTCTCTTCAATTTTAAATGTTCTTTTTCAGTTAAATGAGTTTCCTGCAAAAAAGCAATATCGACTTTCATCTATTTTTATAGAGGCTAAAACGCGTTTACACTTAATCGGGATATTTAGACCCTGCACATTAAATGTTGCAAAATTCAAACTAGATGTTATTAGAATAAATTAAAAACCCCCTCTTTATATTCCTTCAATCTACAAAAAAAAAACCCTTTCCTTAATAAGAAAAATTAAAGCTCCCCTTGCTAAATAACCCCTAAATTAAACAGCCACTAACCCCCCCAAACAAAATAAAGCTTACACAAAGAAAAGATTTTTTTGGGAAAATAAAAGTAGAAACTACAAAAGTAGTAACTCCCCACTGAACTGGGTGTGTAAAGAAATAAAATTTCACCCCCCCCCCCCCCAACACACAGGTGGCGGATGACTTCCGAAAGCTTCAGCGACATCCATCCCCCCCAACCGGACTTATAAAATTTTAAGTCTAAGTCAGCTCACAGCCCCAATGAATTCAATCCCAAGGCTTGTTCCGGATCATCAATATCAATCAAACTCTTTGACATATTTGCCTTCCCGTTCCCATTTCCATTCTTCTTATCAGGTATCTTCCTCTTAGGTGAAGAATGCCTTTCAGTCGCCCTGTCTGGCAAAGAATTAGCAAAAATTAAAGCGTCGTGATCCTTCTCAAAGAACTGTCATAAAATATCTTCAAAACTGCAGGGTATCTAAAAGAAAATTTATAATCCTTCCTCCAAAGCACCTCTTTAGCAGAATTGAATTCTTTACGCCTTTTAATAATTTCTTGACTTGAACCCGGGTAGAACGCAGAAAACCTTATTTCCCTGTACCATCAACGGAGACTGATATCTATGTGCATTTTGGACTGCAACTCTCAAAACAGTTTCCCTATCTTGATACTGTAAACAATAAATCAAAACAGCTCGTGGAGGTTGACCCGGATATGGTTTGCTTTTTAAAACTCTGTGTGCCCTATCTAATTCCAAACCTTCTGGAAAAAAATTCCAATCCTAATGCTTCAGGGATCCATTTTTTTTAAATTATGGATCCGAGCCCTCAATTCCTTCTGGAATTCCCACTATTTTGACGTTATTCCAGCGGCTTTGATTTTCCAAAGAATCTATCTTCTTCAATAAGTCCTTCTTCTGAATTTCCCATCCAACAAAAGAATCTTCCACTTTTTTCTATTTTTTCTTTATTACTTCCACTTGTTCTCCACAAACTTGAAAGGCACTTTCCATGTTCTTAAAATTGGCTTGAACTGTATCCACCATATTCAAGCATCTAATAACATCAGCTTTAACAACAGAAATATCTTTCTTAACAGAAGAAATGTCTGCACAAATATTATTCATTTTTTCAGTCATGTTCATAAATCCATGATCAATCTAAGTAGACATTTATGTTGCCATATTACCCATTTGATGAGCTATAGATTCCAAAATTGTAAAAACAATTGTTTTTAAAAAGTAGTGTCACTAGTCTCTCCTTGAGGCCTACCTTCTTTCACTTCGGTAGCAATCAATGATTCTTCTTCCATTTCTTCAGTTTGAAAAGAAGTTTTCCCTTGTTCTTTTGATTCTACCAGCGATTTTGTCACCTTCTGGTCTGCATGCCTATAGACCCAATCCCGACGTGATCAGGTCATTGCCGACCAACTTCGCTGACAGCCCAAACCCTATCAAGAAGATCATAGACCAGGGATGCACCGCGCATGCCCAAGGCAGCGCGTCTTCTGACACGCTGCCTTGGCCCTCCATGCCACCAGGACGTGCAGCGGTGTCATGCACTGGGCCCAACACTGTAGACTCCGGCAACTCTACAGCACGCCCGACATCGCGAGCATGCTGATCAAGATGAGAAGAAAAAATTGAAGCCCGGCGCCATCTTGCGAGGGCGCCGGGGTAATACTTAAGCGAGCTGGAATGCGTTGCTGCTTAGGTGGCTGTCCAATTGATTCCGTGGATTCCACTTGGTAAGTAGGCCTTATTTCTTCTGTACTTTTTTAAAAGGAAGTTTCTTCTGAATCTGTGCTTTCGATTTCTTTGTATTAGCAGCCATTGTGGTCTTTTAACATTCAGACAACTTCAGAACAAACTTTCAAGACTTTTTTACGTATTTTAATTCTGGTATTTATTAGCCCAACTGGGGGAAGACGGAATTACACTTCTTCCTTTGCCATCAGGCCACGTTTTCCCCCCACCCCAGAACCTTTGATAGATTCTTGATCAGGCAGGGTTGTGGAGACCAGCCAATGACCTGGTCCACAGATTTGCCACCCTCTGGCTGAAGAAACTTCTCCACATCTCTGTTCTAAATAGATGCCCTTCAATCCTGAGGTTGTACCCTCTTGTCCTGGACACTCCCACCATGAGAAACAACCTTTCTACATCCACTTGGTACATACAGATGGGTATATGTGTACCCACAGTCACTACGACTGGATAATCCTAGAGATAAAAGATACTCAAGCAGAGCTCTGGCCTGAAACATCAATAATTCTTTCTCATCCCGCCCCCCCCACCCCCCCCATCACCCCGCTGATGCTACTCAACCTGCTGAGTTCCCCAGTAGATTCTTGTTTTTATTTATTGGATGGTTCTCTCCTTTCTGACTTCTATCCGAGAACCAACACTTGTTTTGAAAAACATTGAGCATGTTTGTTTACATTTGCTGTTTGAAAGGTGCATCGTGCACACACGTTAGCTGACCATTCCTCCTCATTTGTGGCTTTGGTGTTCTGGGGTGCACCGAGGAGAGTGAAGAATTGGTGTCAATGTAAGAAACTGTTCCCCTTTATTTCTTTGAAACGTGTGCGATGTTTTCCTTTCACCTGAGATTTCGTAACAGAAGGAAAATCGGGTGTTGTTGTGGTCTGATAATGCTTGGCAGAGCTGTCTCGCCATTTGTCTGTGTGATGTTTTGTAGACTTATTATTAACAACATAATTATGATCTTGGCTTATACGGGCTGTCATTGTTTCATTAGATACCAAATACTTCATGCCTGGTTGAGGAATTGAAGTGTTGTGGGATGGCTTTGGATACTGAAGGAATCCATATTAATTTTGTGTGGGTTCCTCCTTTCTCTCTTCCCACCATCATCAAGATTTCCAGCCGAGAGTTTAGACTGAATTTATTCGATGGCTTTTGACGGATCGCTGATGAAAAGCACCAACCTCAGTCGACCAGCAGGGGTCACTAGTTAGCAGTTGTGTTTGGGGTGGGGGGTGGGGGGGTGGGAAGAGAATGGTGGGGCTAGAAAAATGACATGCAAGCTAATTTTACAGTCCCATTCCACTCCTAGGAAGACAGGGGGTGAAATCAGAATTTATTGTAATGAACAAGTCACGAAATTTGGTGTTTTGCAGCATTGTGCAAACATTCATAGAACCACTTTTACAACAATAAATAGTGCATGAGAAGTCGGGCAGTTTCTATGATTCATTGATTATTCAGGAATCCGATGGCAACGGGGAGGAAGCTGTCCTTGTGCCGCTGGGAGCTCGTCTTCAGTCTCCTGTACCTTTTTCCTGATGGTAGCAGAGTGAAGGGGGCATGGCCTGGGTGTTGGGGGTCCTTGAGGATAGAGGTTGCTTTATTAAGACACCGTCTCTTGTAGATGTACTCAATGGAGTGAAGTCTGGTGCCTGTGATGTTGCAGGCCGAGTTCACAATCCTCTGGAGTTTATGTTCTTGTTCTGAGAGTTGGCGTCTCTGTACCAGGCAGTGGTGCAACCAGCCAGAATGCTCTCCACTTGTAGAATTTCCTGAGTGAATGTTTTAGCTTTGTGTTTCTCAACCTTCAAAAAAGAAGACTCGCTTATTCAGTTGGGGCTGTGAAATGAATTAAAGGTGCTCTACTCTCATTTTCTTCAGGAAGACATTGCCATAAATGTGAGGTTATCCACTTTGGTAATACAAACCGGAGGGCAGATTACTATTTGAATGGCAATAGATTAAGAGATGGGGAAGTGCAGAGAGACCTAGGGGTACTTGTACACCAGTCTCTGAAGGCGAGCATTCAGGTACAGCAGGCGGTTAAAAAGGCAAATGGTATGTTGGCCTTCATATCAAGAGGGTTTGAGTCTAGGAACAAGGATACCTTACTGCAGCTGTACAGGGCCTTGGTGAGACCCCCACCTGGAGTATTGTGTGCAGTTTTGGTCTCCTGATCTAAGGAAGTATGTTCTTGCAATGGAGGGAGTGCAGAGGTGATTCACCAGGCTGATACCTGGAATGGCAGGAATGACTTTGGAGGAAAGATTGCGCAAATTGAGATTGTACTCGCTGGAGTTTAGAAGATTGAGAGGGGATCTCATAGAGACCTATAAAATTCTGGCAGGACTGGACAGAATGGATGCAGATGGGATGTTTCCAAGGATGGGAAAATCCAGAACCCGGGGTCATGGTTTGAGGATAATAGACAAACCATTTAGGACCGAGATGAGGAGGAATTTCTTGACCCAGAGGGTGGTGAATCTGTCGAATTCATTGCCACAGAGGGCAGTAGAGGCAGGTTCATTAAATCTATTTAAGAGGGAATTAGATCTATTTCTTCAGTATAAGGGTATTGAAGGTTACGGAGAGAAGGCGGGGACGGGGTACTGAACTTTAAGATCAGCCATGATCTCGTTGAATGGCGAAGCAGGCTCGAAGGGTCAAATGACCTATTCCTGCTCCTATCTTCTATGCTTCTATGTTTCTATTCCATGAAGCTATATCAAGGAACAGAGACAACTCCAAAGACAATCCTTGATGTTGGGCTTGCTGCTCGTATTTTAGCTCATTCTCAGAATGTGAAAATTTGGAGAAAGGCTAATACTTATTTCCCAATGCAATTATCCCTAGAGAAAATAGTGGGACTCAGAGGTTGGTGAGAGTGGGTGGCTTGGATGTCGATGTCACAGATTTCAGCCTCAAATCCTTGATGGAGTTTTCTAACGATTGGCAGGTCTTTGATCATCATTTTCGTCCCAGCCCTTTCATGATTATGGATTTGATTTATTTGCTGAAATAAAATCCTCCAGCTGCTGTGATGGGATTGGGATTAACATCTCCATGTAACCAAATGTCCCAAGATTAAATTGAATTCATTAGTAATGTAGCATTCTCATGCAGCTTTATGTAATTGTACAATATGATTTTGCAAAAGACTGGAATTGTACTGTGGTCTGTGATCCATGCTTATCTTGTCCTTGATGTCCGAACATGGTTCGGCTTCACTGACCAAGACATGGTACTGAAGAACTCCCAACCAATGTGAGTTTTGGGTTTGTTAGCACTCGAGGTTTGTCCCAATCTCCAGGACGCAGTTGCAAGCAACTAAAATAAACTCTGCTTTATTAGTAGTTCTGTTAAACATCTTTGTAAATTGGTCATTTAAAAAAAAAAATGCTCGAATTAGGCCATTAGGGGGCTTCAATTGCACATCAAGTTGGACATGGACACTGTGGGCTGAATGGTCTGTTCATGTACTCCATGACTGTTATCTGCTCAAAATCTAACCTTTCGGTCACACTATCTCTCCCCCCCTCCCCCCCTCCCCCCCTCCCCCTCTCCCCCCCCTCCCCCCCTCCCCCCCCTTCCCCCCTTTCCCCCCTTCCCCCCCACAGTTTTATATTGCATATTGCATGGGTGGCAGGATTAGAATAGCTGTGAGCGCAACGCTGTTACAACGCCAGGAATTGGGATTGGAGTTTGAATCCCATGCTTTGTACATTCTCCCCGTGTCTGCATGGGTTTCCTCCCACCATTCGAAGCATACCGAGGTTGTGGTGTAATTGGGTAGCATGGGCTCGTGGATCGAAATGGCCTGTTACCATACTGCATGTCTTAAATACACTTAAGATCTGATTAGCATATATTAATTTGCAAGTACTATTAATGAATCCACCAATGTGAAAGGTGTTAGAAATGAGAGATAATTACATTGTACACCATTTAATGGGGCCGGATTTCTAATATTAAATAGGAATAAATCGCAAGCAATGAACTCTATGTAGAAGTGTAGACAAAAGGTAGTTCAAAAGAAATGCTTCCAACCCCCCCCCCCCCATGGTGCTGAGGTGTAACTCCCTACTTCAAGAACCAGTTGAGGCAAGTGTTACATGCATTCTTCTTTTCTTTGGCTTGGCTTCGCGGACGAAGATTTATGGAGGGGGTAAAAAGTCCACGTCAGCTGCAGGCTCGTCTGTGGCTGACAAGTCCGATGCGGGACAGGCAGACACGGTTGCAGCGGCTGCAGGGGAAAATTGGTTGGTTGGGGTTGGGTGTTGGGTTTTTCCTCCTTTGCCTTTTGTCAGTGAGGTGGGCTCTGTGGTCTTCTTCAAAGGAGGTTGCTGCCCGCCAAACTGTGAGGCGCCAAGATGCACGGTTTGAGGCGTTATCAGCCCACTGGCGGTGGTCAATGTGGCAGGCACCAAGAGATTTCTTTAGGCAGTCCTTGTACCTTTTCTTTGGTGCACCTCTGTCACGGTGGCCAGTGGAGAGCTCGCCATATAACACGATCTTGGGAAGGCGATGGTCCTCCATTCTGGAGACGTGACCCATCCAGCGCAGCTGGATCTTCAGCAGTGTGGACTTGAAGCTGTCGACCTCTGCCATCTCGAGTACTTCGACGTTAGGGATGTAAGCGCTCCAATGGATGTTGAGGATGGAGCGGAGACAACGCTGGTGGAAGCGTTCTAGGAGCCGTAGGTGGTGCCGGTAGAGGACCCATGATTCGGAGCCGAACAGGAGTGTGGGTATGACAACGGCTCTGTATACGCTTATCTTTGTGAGGTTTTTCAGTTGGTTGTTTTTCCAGACATGCATTAAGGTGACACAATGAATTAAGGCATTGCTTTTACATGGTGCCTTTCTCATTCTGAGGACCAGTGTATTAAACAATATGGACAGAGGAGATAAGCTGAATAAAGTAACAGATCAACCATGACCTAATTGAATAATTGAACAGGGACAAGGGGCTGAATGGCCTCGCTTTGCTTGCAGGCACAGCTCCTACCATGCTGGCTGAGAGCAGAGATGTTCCACCTGGCACTTGCCTCGTCCTTGCGGGCTCATTTCTCCAGCAGGTGATGTGCCTGCCAAGTTCCATTTAGTTGAAGTTTAAAATACATTCTTATTTTAGAATAAGAAGAGAAAAGACAAGCTGCTGTGCATTGCCTCAGTGAGTCAGTGGCTTTTGGGAGAGGAGGTGGATGATCATTTTGCACAAATGAGAAGAGAGGTTTGCCAACTGAGTACCAGACGGATCTGGGACTCAATCTTCACCTTGGCCTGGAAGGAGGGTCGAGGTGGACGAACATTGGCGCAGGCAGCACCCCAGACATGCCGAGGTGTCTCTGGTGGAAATTCAGCTTGACCTCCCTTCTCTCCCACTGCCACCCACCTGAGCCAAAACTTTGTGGCTGTCGCAGAAAGTTTTATTACACAACCCCGCCACTCCTCCCCAACCCCTAGCATTTTATTCAGGCGCCTGCGGACATTTTGCTCATACCTCAATGAAGGGCACAAGCCAGAAACTTTATTTTTGCTATGTAAAGGACACTGATTTGCTGAATTCCTTCAGCATTTTGATTTTACTTCAACCACTGTGTCCTGCAGACTTTTGTGTTTTACAAGTAGGTTTATGTTCTCTTGAGCCTTTCACATTGGTGAGTTAATAGTAGAGCTGTTGAAGGGTAATGAAGCTTTCCACCGCCTATGCTTTCAGGTGGTGAGTTCCAAACCTCCGCCTCCACCTTCTCTACATCATGTTGTTACCTCTCTCACTCATCCTTCCACGAGCTGCTTTAAATTCCTACCCACTGGTTTTGACCCATTAACCAAAGGAAATCAATCCTTCCTATTTACTCAAGTTGGGACCCTTGCAATCTTTTGCACCTCAATCAAGTTTTCTTGTAGCCAAATGAACCAATCCAAGTTCATCCAATCTTTCCTCGCTGTGTCTGGTGAAAACGCAACATAATAAATCTCCTGCTCCCTGCAAATGACAAAATTGAATGAGAGAAATGAACAAAAGAGAACTTTGACAATTCTATCTCTGAATATTTCACCAGAGCAGATCACATGGTTATGAAGTCCATGATGGCTGTTTACAAAGGCAAATCCAGTTGGTTCCAATAACTTGCACTTGCCAGCACTGAATTGGTAGTTAACCAATTCTGTTTTGGTGGCCACTGATGCCATCAGCTCAGCCACTGTATTGCAGATCAAAGTCCCTTCTTGCAAATGGCCATACGGTCATTAAGAAGAATATAAATAAGGCTGTTTGAACCAGATGTTTGGTCGCTTTTTAAAAACTTGTTTCCTTTTCTGATCACATTAGGAAAACTAATCAATTGTACATTAGCAGAATGATTGTGAAAAGCTGGTTCAAAGAAGAGATGGTCATGGGATTTGTCTTCAACTGGAAGGATCCATCCATCTCTTCATCTACTCCCTCCCTTCAAACCTGAGATGAGATGTGCTATCAGAGAATAGTCCGACAGAACTGGCATTTTTTTAAATCTCACTTCTGTGTTATGATGTGAAAAGAGGCCATTCTTGACCCCAGAAGAGGAATTTCACCAGAGAGAAAAAAACGAGAAAGAGGAGCAGAACTGGGCCACTTGGTGCATCATGTCTCTGGCACCATTCAAATCATGGCTGATGTGTTCTTCCCTTCAACTCCATTTTTCTGTCCTCTCCCCATAATCTTTGGCATCCTTGCTAATCAAGAACCTGTCAACTTCTGCAATAAATCTAGCCACCACAGACATTTATGGCAATGAATTCCACAGATTCGCCCCTCTCTGGCTGAAGAAATTTTTCATCTCTGTCTGAAGGGCCACCCTTTTATTCTGAAGCTGTTCTCTCTAGTGCTGGATTCTCTCATTCTGATCCAAAAGTCCCATGTTTGAAGCTATGACAAGACCTTCAATGCAACTGTACATTGTCATATGGTAATTCCGATTTATTCTGAGTGCATACATGATATCACATACAACCCTGAGATCCTTTTTTCCTGAGGGAGCAGCAGAATTACCACTAATTGGTAGTGCAAAAAGTAAACATGTAAACAAACAAGAACTGTAAACTGATCATGAATGCAAACAAACTGTGCACTGCAGAGAGAGCAAAGCAAATCAATAAAATGAACAAATAAGAGTCCTTAAATGATTCCCTGATTGAGTTTGTGTTGAATCTGACGGTAGAGGGGTAGCAGCCATTGCTGAACCTGGTAGGGCGAGTCTTATGGCACCTACATCTCTCATTCTCATTCATTTCCCTTCCTATTTCCCTATACCTTCTCATCTTATTCTCTCACTTTCTCCTCCCCTTTGATTCTTCTGCCACAAACTTCCTGAAGGGATGAGCCACAGCAGCTGAAGAGCTTACCAGCACATCACTGCAATGTGGGAGCACCAAGTGGAAATCGGTGCAGTCAGTGGAAGAATTTGCAAGCTCAGCACAGTGGGTTTGAACCTCGGTCCCCGGAGCTGTGAGACAGTTGCATTAATTGCTCCTCTGTCGCCAAGACGAGAGGTAGATGTTCGAGAGAAAAACAAGTGTTCTCTGCACACCTCTCACAATGGCTTTATCTGAGATGTGTCTGTCGAGAAAAGCCAGACAATGATGAATTGCCTGGTTGACTTGTGAAGAGACGGTAATAATTTCCAATGTTTTGTTGGCAACATCTTTTTGACTTGAATCAAAGAGCGAAAGATAATTTGGGCCATGGCAGTTTTCTGGTAGGGTTAGGAATTGGAATCTAAATTTCCTTTTTTTTTGAAAGAAAATTCCTTATTTAAGAAATTTGTTTTCATCTGCCAACTTGTAACAGAGCTTAAAAAGTGTCAGCCCAGAGGAGACTGAGAAGAATTTGCAAGAGTCTTTAGAATTTGAGCATTATCCATTTTTATGTTAGATATTTTTGGTCTATTTTAACACTTGCCAGGTACAATTGCATGATTTTTCCCAGCTTTTCCTCCAAGACCTTTTTCACCTCCAAGGCTTTTTCACCTCATAAAAATGTACACACAGACACACACAAAAGCTTCCAGTAGGTGTCAGTGGAAGGGAATTGGGTGAAAGATGCAGAAGAATTCTTCTCTCTGGGGTCAGTTGTGAAATACCTGCTGCTGCCTGAATGATATCAGCTGCATTACACAATCTGAGGATTGGACAGAACATTTTGCAGGTCTGGCTGAATTGACTGATCTCATTCAGCCTGCAATAACTGATTTCTTCACTGTGTAGTTAGACCTTTGCATTATGAAGCACTGAGCAGTGCTTCTTGTACACAAAGCACCCTGAGCACATTCATCTGTGGCTCAGGAAGTCATGGAGTCGTACAGAATGGAAATGCTCCTTTGGTCCCTCACGTCTGCACTGACCATCAAGCTCCCATTTACACAAACTCTGTAAACTCTCCACATGTTCCCATCAGCTCCCCAGATTCTACCACTCAACTGCATGCTCAGGGATGATTTCCAATAGCTAATTAATCTACTACAAACAACATCCATTATTGAACTTGTGCATTTTTTTTGCAGTTAATAGATTTTTAATCTAATTTTGGTGTCCAGCTGAGGTTTGGGAAATGACTAAGATGTGGAGCGTCATATACAGGAGCAAGTTGCAGCCTAGTAAGTGTTGGAAGGTTAATACAATCTATGTAGATTTGAGGTATGGCATGGTCATAATTTATAGTGAGTTTAAGTATGAGGACATTCACTGTGTCTCATCCCCTTGGGATCAAACACCAGTCAGGATTAAGGTGCTCTCTGTAAATCAGATTATTTTGATTCAGACGTGTGTCAAAATCCAGAGCTGCAAATGGACCCCCAAACGATCAACCAACAACTGGTACTTGTTTTTATTCAATCATGGAACATGAATGTCAAGCAGAACTTTGCATCTGAGGAGTTATTAGGGGAGACACAAAGTTCTGGCTAATGAGTGAAATTGAAACAGCATTCAAAAACTAGGTTAATGGTGAAATTGCAAAGATCCAGGTCTGACCACCTTCATTAGAGCATTGTAGCCCGGTAAAGCACGTTCAACCCACAATGTGGTGCTGACCTATGTAAACTTGCTCCACAACAATCCTTCCCTACCTCACACCCATGACTTTTTTTTTTCCAGACAGAATTAGAAACCTGTTAAAATCCCACCAGGTGTTTGGAAACTTCAATGAATGAAATCTGGAATCTGATCTAATCATGAACATGGAACAGTATAGGCCTGCCAGCCCATGTAAACCTACACTTCACAACAAACTAATTTTTCCCCACCTCCCAGCCATTGCTCTTTTTTTTTTGTTTCTTAATCTGTGCCCATAAAAGAGTCTTTGGAATGTTCCTATTGTACGAGCCTTCACCACCACCCCCAGCAATGCACTGCACACACCTACCACTCTATATGGGAGAGAAAAAAAATCTCAAACATCCACCCCCCCCCCAAAACTTTACTCCATTCACCTCAAACACATGTCACCTGGTATTTGCTATTGTCACCCCAAGAAAAAGGGGTTGGCTGCCCACCCTATCTCAGCCCCTCATAATCTTACACCCTCTGGTTTGTGATTAAAATCACCACTGGCTCAGGAAAAAAATCTTCCATCCTCGTCTGGTCCTACCTACACATACCTCCTGCCTGCTCAGTTTCTGGGTGGGGAATTGGGGATGGGCAATGAATGCTTTCTCCAATGTCGCCAGTAATGGCAAAGCCACAAATTAGAGGAGTGCGCGAACTCTGATAGAACTAAATATAAAAACGGCAGATGAAGTGAAAACTGTAAATGCTGGAAACATTCAGCAGATTGGGCAGCATCGGTTGGAAGAAAAATTGGAACTGTTTCTGGTGCAAGATGCTTCATACCTAAGAATGAGAAACCAAATTCATTTTCAGGAGGAATAAATGGGTTTCGGGGAATATCTCTGATTGGGGGAGACCAATGTGTTAGTGTCGCAATTAGAGACTGGATGTACTTACTATATGTGAGTTGAGGGATTGGTACCAACTGTAGAGAAGCAAAAGACCAATGTCAAGTCCATGGTCAAACTGTAAGCCAACTTTTTCCTGCAGCCTTGTACATAAGAGACAGTGAGATGAGAGTGCAGGTCTGTAAAATTACAATTGGGTCAGTTAGCCTTTTGGCAAAAGGACTTTTTTGTTTGCAGAAATAAACTGGGAAGGAAAATGGAACCATTGGACATAAGCTGTTGATTTTGCTGTGCAGTTTAAAAATGGGGGTGTGGGCAGTTCTTTTTTGCTGTTCACCAGTTGTGAGCAAGAAGGAAGAGTGACTATTGGACTGATTCTGTGGCCTCTACCTCATTCTAAACTCGCTGAGTGTTTAAACACTGCTCTTGATGCATTATGCAGTAGTTGTCTGTCACTGAGCCACGTGTATGTGCTGAACAGCTATGCTTTGTGAGGTCTCTGAGGAGATTCGGTATGTGACCAAAGACTCTTGTAAACTTGTCGAGGTATATACATGGAGGTGAGGGGGTTGGAGGGTTATTGACAGTGAGCGGGAGGTTTGAGCTTGTGGAGTTGTTCTAGTGAACCGGTGCGGACTCGCAAGGCCGACATGGCCTGTTTCCGCTCCGTGAATGGTAATATGGTTATACCGTGGAGAGCATTCTGTCTGGCTGCTTCACTGCCAGATACGGAGGTGCCAACTCTCAGGACCAAGAATGAACTCGAGGGCTGTTAACTTGGCCTGCGACATCACAGGCACTGGACCACTCAAAGGACATGAGGGTGGTGTGTATATATATATATATATATATATATATATACATATATATATATATATATTTGAAAAGAGGGTTGGTGCCAGAACACAGCCTTGCTTCACGCCATTGTTAATGGAGAAGGGTTCAGAGAGCTCATTGCTGTATCTGACCCGACCTTGTTGGTTTTCGTGCAGTTGGATAATCATGTTGAGGAACTTTGGGGGACATCCGATGCGCTCTAGTATTTGCCAAAGCCCTTTCCTGCTCACGGTGTCGAAGGCTTTGGTGAGGTCAACAAAGGTGATGTAGAGTCCTTTGTTTTGTTCTCTGCATTTTTCTTGGAGCTGTCTGAGGGCAAAGACCATGTCAGTAGTTTCTCTGTTTGCGCGAAAGCCGCACTGTGATTCTGGGAGAATATTCTCGGCGACACTAGGTATTATTCTATTTAGTAGAATCCTAGCGAAGATTTTGCCTGCAATGGAGAGCAACGTGATTCCCCTGTAGTTTGAGCAGCATGATGCTGAACCAAGCCATGAAAGACCCCAACAATGAAGACGCTGTTTACATCCGGTATCTGAGGCGCCTGCAAGCTCACACCAAGACACAAGAGAAACTTGTCCGTGAACTACTCTTTGCAGACGATGCCGCTTTAGTTGCCCATTCAGAGCCAGCTCTTCAGCGCTTGACGTCCTGCTTTGCGGAAACTGCCAAAATGTTTGGCCTGGAAGTCAGCCTGAAGAAAATTGAGGTCCTCCATCAGCCAGCTCCCCACCATGATTACCAGCCCCCCCACATCTCCATCGGGCACACAAAACTCAAAACGGTCAACCAGTTTACCTATCTCGGCTGCACCATTTCATCAGATGCAAGGATCGACAATGAGATAGACAACAGACTCGCCAAGGCAAATAGCGCCTTTGGAAGACTACACAAAAGAGTCTGGAAAAACAACCAACTGAAAAACCTCACAAAGATAAGCGTATACAGAGCCGTTGTCATACCCACACTCCTGTTCGGCTCCGAATCATGGGTCCTCTACCGGCACCACCTACGGCTCCTAGAACGCTTCCACCAGCGTTGTCTCCGCTCCATCCTCAACATCCATTGGAGCGCTTACATCCCTAACGTCGAAGTACTCGAGATGGCAGAGGTCGACAGCATCGAGTCCACGCTGCTGAAGATCCAGCTGCGCTGGATGGGTCACGTCTCCAGAATGGAGGACCATCGCCTTCCCAAGGTCGTGTTATATGGCGAGCTCTCCACTGGCCACCGTGACAGAGGTGCACCAAAGAAAAGGTACAAGGACTGCCTAAAGAAATCTCTTGGTGCCTGCCACATTGACCACCGCCAGTGGGCTGATATCACCTCAAACCGTGCATCTTGGCGCCTCACAGTTTGGCGGGCAGCAACCTCCTTTGAAGAAGACCGCAGAGCCCACCTCACTGACAAAAGGCAAAGGAGGAAAAACCCAACACCCAACCCCAACCAACCAATTTTTCCCTGCAACCGCTGCAATCGTGTCTGCCTGTCCCGCATCGGACTTGTCAGCCACAAACGAGCCTGCAGCTGACGTGGACTTTTTACCCCCTCCATAAATCTTCGTCCGCGAAGCCAAGCCAAAGAAGAGATATATATATATATATAAGCAGCTTCTATCCTCAAAGACCCCCACCACCCAGGCCATGCCCTCTTCATTCTGCTACCATCTGGGAAAAAGGTACAGGAGCCTAAAGATGCGCACTCAGCGGCACAAGGACAGCTTCTTCCCCACTGCCATTAGATTCTTGAATGATCAATGAACCAAAGACACTATTATTTTTATATTTTATATAGTAATGTTGTAAGATGGTTATAATATGAATGTTTGCTCTATGACGCTGCCACAAAACACCGAATTTCATGACTTGTTCATGTCAATAAATTCTGATTCTAATACTCTCTGGCTGATTCCAGCTCCTGTGCTGCCTTCAACCTGCCACCATGTAGGGCTTATCCAAACATGAGCTCCTCTATTATAGTCACATTCAACCAAAGTGACTTCCCCTTCGCCTTTCCTTCAATCTTCCAGGCGTTGGCGCATCTACTCTATCAAGTTCATAATCTGTGGTGAAAATGTTGTGACTGGTTGTTTTGCGAGTAGAGAAGCAGGATCCAGTGCAAAATGCAGAATTCCAATAAGAGATCAGTTGCTACTGAATAAAAGTAACATTTTATGATTGTGGGGTTCATTCAGGAGTCTGAAGGCAGCAGGAAAGAAACTGTCCTCGAACCCTGTGGCGCTTGAGCTTGCGTTCAAAGCCAAAGCTTCCCACAAGCAAACTTTTACAGCAGCGATCAAAAGCCTATGGTATAATTTTCATTGCAAAGTCATAATTTGAAACATTATATGGACTCGACTGACAGAAAAATGTCACCATCAAATACTTTACAGTCAATGAAATATCCTGAGTTGTAGAGGGGAGAGGGTCTCTGGAATCGCTATCTTGGAGGATCTTTCCTGGACCCAACGCACGAATGGTATCGTGAAGAAAGCAAGTCAGCACCTCTCTACTTCCTCGGGAATTTGCGGAGATTTGGTACGACACCAGAAACCTTGGAAAAATATCTTCAAATGTGTGGTGGGTCGTGTGCTGACCAGCTATGCCGAGGTCTGGTATGGAACACCAATACCCCTTAGAATAAAGCCCTGCAAAAGGTAGTGGAAACAGGGCAGGACATTACAGCCAAAAACCCTCCCCATTATCAAGTGCATCTACAGTGAACGTTGCCGTCGGAGAGCAGCAGCAATTATCAAAGACCCTCACCACCCAGAACATGCTCTATTCTCGCTGTTGCCATCAGGATGGGTCCCACAAGACTCACACCACCAGGTTCAGGACCAGCTGCTCCCCCTCCACCATCAGACTCTTCAACAACAAACTCATTCAGAGATTCATTTAAGGACTCTTATTTGAGCAATTTATTGATTTTTTTTTTTGCTCTCTCTGTATTGCACAGTCAGTTGTTTACATTTGTTACCTGTTAAGTTTACACTGCATACGTTTTACTCTTCTGCACTACCAATCAGTCTTAATTCTGCCGCACCTGCAGGAAAAGTGAATCTCCAGGTTGTATGTGATGTCGTGTATGGACTCTGAAAATAAATCTGAAATTTAAGTTACGTTGGAGGAAACCCAGCAGCCAATTTGTATACTCAGCCTTTCATTGACTTGGCAGATATGTTATTTATGCCGACAAAGGGATAAGTAGTTAACAAGATCACTGGGGAGAATTCACCTGGTCTTTGAATTAGTGCCATGGATTTTGTTTCTTTGAGTACGCAGGTGGTTTTAACATCTCATCTGAAAAGTTGTGCATGTAACACAGCTGCTTTTTCTCAGCGCTGCACATATAATCAATCTGTAACTGATGGTACAGATTGTGGGGACTTTCTCCCCTTTTGTATGGAGATCCAGGTTGAGATTGTCCTTGAAGTGCACAATTAGGAAACGTGCAGGTCACCCAGTGAGGCGTTCAAACGAAATCTGAATTCTGGATCAAGTTGAACACTTCATTTGCTCAAGCTTCATAGCCAATGAAGTACTTTGTACGCAATTATTGTTGTGGTTAGTGTGCCAGCGACCTGGGTCAAATCCAATGCTGTCTGTAAGGAGTTTGTACATTCTCCCTGTGTGGATTTACCCCAGTGCTCAGGGTAATCGGGTGCTGTGGGTTTACAAGCCTGGAATTGGTTTCTACCAAGTTGTAAATATATTTTAAAAACTAATTAAACATATTAGAAGTCCTGTCACACACTCTTCTCCCACCTACCATCAGGCAGAAGATGCATGAGTTCGAAAACACACATCTAGATTCAAGTACAGTTTATTTCCTGCTGTTATCAGTCTCCTGAACAAACCTCCCACGAATAACAGATGACACCTGGCACTGGTTAGCTTTACTTTTTAAACATGGTGACGCTTGTCCCTGTGCGCCTGCACTTTTATTCGTGCGCGACTTGAATTGCCTAGGTAGCAGTGTTTCACTGTTTCTTGGTACATTTTTGTAAGGCTTAAAAACGTGTCACCAATTTGTGCACAGCAAACTCCCAGAAACAGCTCTTTATGAAGTGAAAGGTCTGCAGACACTGTGATTGTAGCAAAAGGCCCAAAAATGCTGGAGGAACCCAGCAAGTTTTGCAGCGTCCATAGGAGGTACACTGCGGACTTGAGCCCTGCGGCAAGGGATGAGCAATAAGCAGGCAGCTGCCCGAATAGGGCGGGGAATTAAAATGGACTGCCATCTTTATTGATATGGAGTGTGAGATGAATATTGCCCTTGGCAGTGAAGATTAAGCCCCTGTTTTTTAGCGTTGTGGGACCTTGTGCATGTCACTGGGCAGAAGGGCTGAACATTAGCTTTGTGTATAGCCTGGTGGCAGCTTTATACAGTCTGATTCCTGCATGAAATCTTCCAAAATATTTCAATGTCTGCAGAGTATACAAGGATGAATTCACCAGTGAATGGGTACACCTGCTGGTACTCCTCTCCTCAACGCAGTGGAGTGAAATTCTTGAGAACATTAGAGTGGAATTTAAGCCTCTTTATTGTCCTGCACACAAGTAAAATGTACATTTGCACTGAAATTACTCGCTACAGTCAGACATGCAGACAGGCCCTTCTTCCCCTCTAGTTCTGCCCAGTCCCAGTGACCTGCATTTGGACCATACCCCCTCCCATCCATGTACTTCTCCATTTTTCCTCCAATGTCAAAATCGAGTCCACATTCACCACTTCAGCTGGCAGCTCCTTCCACACTAGGTGTGAAGAAGTTCCCCCTCATGATCACTTTAAACCTCTCACCTTTCATCCTAAACCTATGTCCTCCCATTCTTGTGTCACTTCACCTCACTGGAAAAAGCTGCTTGCACGTACACTATCTAGACCACCCATCATTTTATACACCTCAATCCAATCTCCCGTCATTCATCTATGCTCCAGGGACCTTTCACTGCAACATCTTTGTAAATCTCTGCACTCTTTCAATCTTATTGATATCTTTCCTGTCGTTACATGACCTCCAACTCGAAGAGGATAATTACCAGAACAAAGACTTTAATATAAGAGAATATTCAAAAGTCTCAAGGTTGCTGAGTTGGATGAGTAGGGTAGAAGAAGTCTGAGGCCAAACCTTGGATGCAGTGGAGTATATCCGAGCACTGAAGCGGAGGTGAAGGCTGATCTGGGGTGGGATGGGAGGGGAAGGTGGTGCTTGGTTGTGGCCCAAGAATTCTCTCCCTCCCTCGCAATTGACTGTGATGAAGGTGTCAGGGTTTTCTTCTTGACCCAAATGTCTCCAGAAGTACTTTGCATCTGGAGCTGCATGCAGCTCGTTTAAAACCCATCTGTTCTGGTGGGAGATTTCACAGGCAGCTGCATTGGAATAGCATCCTGGCCTTGGCAATGATGGGTTTCCGCAGCTTCTCTTCCCCCCCCCTCCCCCACGGGAAACAATGATGTAGGGAGGAAATGTGGGACGGGGAGGGGGAGAAACTAGACACACTGCCAGAGGGAAGCACTTCTCGGCTGCCGCTTCCATTCTCCCCACCTGCTCTGTCTCCGGACCCCGAACCGGTTGCTTCACACTGAACACGGGCTGGAGGGAGGGGGGGGGGATGAGAGTGGCAGGGGAGGGGGTTCGAGCCTCCGTCTCCACTCACTTGCACCAGCTCGAACGCATCCGCGCTCCATTTCCAGTCGGACAAGCCCGGCTGTCGGAAGGGGGAGGTTTGCAAGCCCTTTCCAGAAATAAAAGCTCCCACAGCTGGAGCTGGGCTCCAATTTGTTTCCCCCCTCTCCCTCCCTCCCCGTGTCCGACCAGCTCCGCTGTGCCAAGTCTTCACAGGGTTAATGTTTCCATCGGAAATACTGGAGCGTCTCAATCGTTCTGCACTGAATCAGTGAGGAGGAGATCGCGCCTGGAGGAGCAGTGACCGGCTGGAGAGGGGGACGGGCTTTTTCATTGCCAACTTTGTGTGTGAGAGTCAACCTTCCCGGACCCTTGGAGCTCGGGACAAAGAGGAAGAATTGCCCAAGTCTCCACCCCCCATTCCCGCTATCATGAGACTTGGCGGCTGGCAGGACCACTAGCGGATCCCGCTTGGAGTTGGAAGGAGCCGCCGTGGCCAGTTGACATCTCACCAGAGACGAGGAAAGGATCTGGTCAAGAGCTGGCGGGAGAGGGAGAGAGGCAGAGCGGGAGATGCAAGCGGCGACCATGGGCTGCACATCATCATGAACCTTCTCGGACCTGCCGGGTTGACTGAGCGCCCACCATGTACCTGAGGATTTTACTGAGTTTCTGGAGCAAGCCCCCTCCCTCGCGCTGCGGTGGCCAAGCGCCTTGGATCTGGTCCCTGACCTTGGGCAGTATCATCACCAGCGCCTGGAGTTCGTCTGGCACTTCCACGCACCATGAACATCTCTTTCAAGGCAACAAGCATCTCTCGGTGCCTATCTCCATCTACCGTTCCCCAGCCTCCCTGCGGGGCGGTCACGGTGCGTCTCCGTCGCTGTCTCTTTCACTCTTTCCAACCCCCCCCCCCACCTTCCTTCTCCCCCCTCCCCTCCTTTCTCCCCTCTCTCTCTCTCCCTCCCTCCCCCTCCCCTCCCTCCCCCTCCCCTCCCTTCCCCTCCTCCCCCCGCCCGACGCTGTCTCTTTCACTCTTTCCAACCCCCCCTTCCTTCTCCCCCCTCCCCTCTCTCTCTCCCTCCTCCCCTCTCTCTCCCTCCCTCCCCCCTCTCTCCCTCCCTCCCCTCTCTCTCCCTCCCTCCTCTCTCTCTCCCTCCCCCTCCCCTCCTCCCCCGCCCCTCCCTTCCCCTCCTCCCCCGCCCCCTCCCTTCA